>NC_060213.1:98843636-99151477 GCF_021130785.1 Homalodisca vitripennis | reverse complement strand
TCAGGTGACTACATAGAGTTTATATGTGCGTTCATATGGGTTTTGGCTAGCATTAGTTGCATGGTGGTGATGGTTCGATCTGCTGGTAACGTCACTAAGTCAGCTGACAAGACAACGATGACGATCTGCAAGACGATCCATAAGGATATTGAACCTGCTATGAGGACACAGTTGGAGAGTTTCCTTCTACAAGTATCTATCGACACAGCTAATATTTGTGCACTTCACCTCTTCAAAATTAAAAGCGATATCCTAACTAAGATGGCAGGAGCAGTGACCACATATTTGATAATTCTACTTCAGTTCCAGAATCAGAACGAGGACAATTAAAGTTTGAATGACATGTGATTTTCTATACAATGTATTGGTGATATGCAACGCTACACTGTTATATCTACTACTAATATCTATCATACTATCATAGGGGCCGAAACAGGTATTCGTGTTACAGCACCTAAAATTCAACTTTTAATAAAGTAGTATATTCAAATATTAAATTATTTCATAGTACCTAATAATACAGCACCTAAAGAAATGACTGAGAGCAGCATGGAACTTACAGAATTGTGCGAGGTTTATATATCCCCTACAGTCACAGCACCTAAAAGCAAGTGGTGGGTTTTCTGAAGGAGCAGTCGGCTAGCACTATTAGACAAGTTTCTCAGGATGTACTGACCAGAGCTGATCAGCGAAATCGTAGCAAGAGTGAGTGGGGGGGGGGGGGGCAGTTCCAAACAATTCCGACTATGACCGACAAACCCCGAAGATCTGCGTGTCCGTATGGGAAATCAGAACCCTTTTGATTTATTTAAAATGGTTACCGAGAGTAATGTTGTAGTCTTTCTAGAGGCTATGAGAATAGTGGTAAGGTGATCATGTAATAAGATACAAATCCATTTCCCATTAAAGTTAGTTCATTTAACAATCGGCTAAGGTAAAATAATTTTTATGTTACTATTCTGTAAAAAAACTACTATCTACTACTCATACTGTAATATGTAGGCGTACCCTCCTATACAATTTTACAGTGTGCAAATTACAACTTCTTATTTATTCAATTTTATTATTATAACTCCAAAGAAACCTGAAAAATAACGTTGATAAAGGATTATTCAATTCACTAACGGCAAAGTATTTAATTTATATTACAGGAAATGCATTATTTTCACACCATAATTTAAATTTTCTTAATATACGTACGCAGCTGCTTAAAAATTAAAGATTCTTCTTAACAAATATTAAAATAAATTTTCACAATTTAACCACCTTCAATAATAATATAGATATATTTGTTCATAGAAGTACATTTCTATGTCGAGATAGTATAATAACAATCTAACTTTTAGTTAGAAGATCGATACAGCATAAATATTGTATATGTTTGGTTTGAACACCATCTTCATGCTCATTAGCTAAAAAGTAAAGTAGATTACCAGGTTACATTTGAGCTAAGTAGCCCTCTCTAACACTTAAACTTAGGACCAACGGCTTAAAGGTAAGTCCCAAATCACCCCCAATGGCCATGCAGGCGGGCTGATTACAAGGACAGGATAGCTTAGCCATCACACATCCAAGCAGCAGCTACGCTCGACGTGCTTCATCTGGTTATCTTGCGATAAATGTTATACCCGCTACACTACGCTATTAGCAAAGGTTTAGGTAAACTATTATCCTGTTATACGTTACAATACTTGACCTACTACCACGTTATAAAATGTTTAATTTGTTTTCAACATTAAATACACCGGTTTAATAGCAGATTTTGGTGATTTACCGTAGCTCACACAACATCACGGTTAGGAACAAAATTCACAACTGAAAATTAACCATTTTTTAATAATAATTCCTTTATAATTCTACACACAAAAAGAAACAAGATAAATGTTAATGTGACTTTTAGTGAAATTCCACTGGTTCGTTTGTGGTTAACGTAAAATTACGGATGTCTATACATTTCCTTCGAGAGTAACATAAGCATGTTGAAAGAAACTTTCCATACGGTTTGTCGGGTGCTTGATCAGTACTCGATACAGCTAATTTTGAGCTTAGCAAAAGTCATGAACGTGACCAACTTCCGGCAGCACAGATCATAACTGCATTACTATAAAAATTAGCTGCCATATAAAATCTGTGTGCCAAACATTTAAATCTTAGGTAATGGTGACAAAAAACCTAATATCAGGGTGATTATTGGAGGATTGTAAAATTCGTAAAATTCACCAGGTACAGACAGCGGAGGGAAGTGTACTCGAACTAAAAAAATCTCAAAAAAGGGAACAAGAATAACAATACGGGAGGACCTCAATGCTGCTAGGATGGAGACGCTCAAGAGATCCACTGAAAAATTTGGGCCTAGGAGTGTCTGGAAAGCTGTGTGAAGCTGGCGGCACCCATTAACCAAAATACGCCCAAAACTAGTGGAATCGTTTGTTTAGCATTTGTTTAGGTTTGTTTAGCAATTTGTAGCGTTTGTTTGGCATTAATGTGCGAAATATGCAAAAAACAAAGTGGGTGCCGCTAGCTTCACACCAGCGGCACCCATTAACGAAAATACGCCAAAAACTAGTGGAATCGTTTGTTTAGCGTTTGTTTAGGTTTGTTTAGCTATTTTCAGCGTTTGTTTGGCATTAATGTGCGAAATATGCAAAAAACAGTGGGTGCCGCTAGCTTCACACCAGCGGCACCCATTAACGAAAATACGCCAAAAACTAATGGAATCGTTTGTTTGACGTTTGTTTAGGTTTGTTTAGCTATTTTCAGCGTTTGTTTGGCATTAATGTGCGAAATATGCAAAAAACAGTGGGTGCCTCTAGCTTCACACCAGCGGCACCCATTAACCAAAATACGCCAACAACTAGTGGAATCGTTTGTTTAGCGTTTGTTTAGGTTTGTTTAGCTATTTGCAGCGTTTGTTTGGCATTAATGTGTGAAATATTCAAAAAAACTAATGGATACGTTCCTTGGCTGCCGTCGCCGTGTCAGACCGTGCCGCCCCTATATGGCGCGAAATATGCAAAATACAAAGTAGGCTCTGCTTGATCGCTAGTGGCATCCATTAACGAAATACGCCCATTACGCCAAAAACTAGTGTTATCGTTTGTTTAGAGTTTGTTCAGGCTTGTTTAGATATTTTTAGCTTTTGTTGGACAATAATTTCCGAAATTGTGTAGTTGCCGCGTAGCTTCGCACCAGTTACAGTTACGTGGTCTACAACATTACTTGCGGTACCTATTCTAAAAATCTGTAAAAAAACTAATCGTCACCTTTTGTTTAGCCTCGCATTTCGTTTGTGTATAGTGTTGGTTGACAACAATAACTTTAACGCCATTACCTTAGATATAAGGAATAATTAATTTAACGTTTTTTTTAATCCAACATAATTTTATTGAATATTATTAACATTACTATACACTATAAGATTTGAAATATATATATATATATATATATTATATATATATATATATATATATATATATATATAAAATACAACAATGAAAAATAACTAAATAATGAATCATATCATACAACGAGAACGATCATAAAGTACCATGTGTTTTTGCATCCAACACAAAATTTTAATGAATATTTTATAATATTACTAAACACAGTATGATTTTCATTATAAAGAATACAACTAAGGGACAAATTAATGAATCGTATCGTACTGTACTATAATAAATTATACAAATGAATCCATACATGATTGGAATTTGATGATATACAGTTTAAACATATAATTGTAGGAATATGATCCCACTATATTATGTTATCAATCATACTTGTTTTAATATCCAATTTTAGTAAAAAGGACAATAATGATATGTTATGTGTTAAAATATTTAAATTTCTTTTTAAAAGTTTATGTTTTATAGGACGAAGTGTACAAAATGTATTTTATATTTTATCCGCATTGTGGATTACTCTTATTGCAAACTAATTTTAAAGATTTTTGTAGGAAAACTCGTGTTTTTACCCAATTTGCGGTTCGGCAACGGCAGGGGACGGCTCTGAATTGTTTCACAGATTCAGCATAAACGAAAAATTAATCTTTAGTCATTAAAAAAGATTCAGTAATTCCCTTAATGAACTGGGCTGACAACCTACAATTGAAATAAGGTCAACGTCACGCGTTCTCTATTTCCGTGTGCTAGGAAATGTCCAAGTGCCTTTAAATTAATTATCGATAAAGTTTTCATATTATAGCAAAAATATCACCAAAACTTGCGAACTATATGATACTTGGCTTAAGCTTGAATTTGTGATGGTTATATTACACAACTGGGTAAAATTATGCGAGTTGTAAAAATGCTGAATATATTAAAAAATTGTTTTTATGATTACTCTGGTTATTTTAATATATAAATATATTTTAATTTTAAATATCGATATTCAAGTCGGTATAATTAATCAGTTCTTTAACTAATATTTAATGTTGCTTAACCCTTTCATTAATATTAAGGGTGGTAGAGATGTTGCATTGACCCATTACCCTTTCTTGGAAACAAGCGTGTAATCTGTCGCCTTTCATGTGTTGTCAAAATACTTAGTCCTTCCGGGTAACCCTGTCATGCACTTTACATTCTGATGAATATCATTCTGATATTTACGACTGAAAAACTTTGCATTTTAATTTTTTCATTGACTATATATATTTATATATTATATATATTTGTATATGAATATACAAATATATTAACACTGTATCTAAGATTTAAACTACATTTACATTATAAAACAACTTTCGTTAGTGGGCGCCGCTGGTGCTAAACAAACGATTCCATTAGTTTTTGGCGTATTTTCGTTTGGAGTGAAGCTAGCGGCACCCACTGTTTTTTGCATATTTCGCACACTAATGCCAAACAAACGCTGAAAATAGCTAAACAAACGTCAAACAAACGATTCCATTAGTTTTTGGCGTATTTTCGTTAATGGGTGCCGCTGGTGTGAAGCTAGCGGCACCCACTGCATTTAGCATATTTCACACACTAATGCCAAACAAACGCTGAAAATAGCTAAACAAACGTCAAACAAACGATTCCATTAGTTTTTGGCGTATTTTCGTTAATGGGTGCCGCTGATGTGAAGCTAGCGGCACCCACTGCATTTAGCATATTTCACACACTAATGCCAAACAAACGCTGAAAATAGCTAAACAAACCTAAACAAACGTCAAACAAACGATTCCATTAGTTTTTGGCGTATTTTCGTTAATGGGTGCCGCTGGTGTGAAGCTAGCGGCACCCACTGTTTTTTGCATATTTCGCACACTAATGCCAAACAAACGCTGAAAATAGCTAAACAAACCTAAACAAACGCTAAACAAACGATTCCACTAGTTTTGGGTGTATTTTGGTTAATGGGTGCCGCCAGCTTCACATAGCTTGTCTGGAATCTTGATGGCAGGGTTTTCTGGGTCGACAGGGATGGACAAAATAGAGTTGCCACGTCTGTAGATGACATTACTTCTGCTTAGAAACTCAATACATAACACTCACATATATTTCATATTTGATTTAAATGTTATTGCTTGTTTCATCTATTTTTTTATGACTGATAAGTTTCCATTATATACTATCTTGTTTTGGATGTATAAACGATTAATTACTGACATATAAACTTGAATTGCTATTTATATGAGTGGATTTAAATTTTTAACAATGTGTTTGTAATTTAATGTATTATTTATTTTAGTGTAATATGGTGTTGATGTAATAACGTTATAAATTTATATTTTTCTTAATCTTATCTTTTATTTATATAATTGTTTTATTATATAACAAGATATAACTAGTACTAATTTTACTGTTTATTTACACTTAATTATATTTCTAAAATTATTTTTAACACTTACTGTATATTACATTGATTTAAATTGCAATTACTTACTGGCCTAATTAATCTAGTTTACATAATATTCTGGACCCCTGGAAATTTTAAATATAATTTTCTTTTTTCTATACTAATGAGCTTGGAGCTTAAAAGTGCTACATATCATCATTGTTATGATCGTTAGTTATCCTAAAGTTGTCTGTTTTTTCTTATGTATATATCGATTTATAGAATCTTTTTTTATTATATTTTGTATGAATGGAAGTGTGAGTGTGTACAGGCGCTCCTGCCGGTTCAGCTTGTGTGCGGTTGCCTGGTCGGCCGTGTCCCGTCGCTGCTACCAGCGGATTCATTTTAGCGGGTTCGCGCGGTGACGACCACGGTCCTGGGCCGGCCCTCTCTTCCCTTCCTTTAAACGTGATCTCCACATCTCAACTCCTGTCCTCAACATTGTCTCCTTATCACAAACTCTTTAAAATAACTCATATTAACGCTCAATCACTGCCTGGACATATAGACGAAATCAGAGAAATCTTTCGGCCTCAAACATTTGACATTATTGGCGTATCAGAATCATGGCTTAAGCCGAGTGTTTTGCCAGGTGAGGTGGTCCTCTCTGGCTATGTACCGCTAAGAAATGACAGAATATTCTAAAGATTGGTGGCGGTGTTGCAGTTTATGTCAGAGAGGGTCTGAGGTGTAGGCTTTTGCACGCATCTCCCTCTAAATACTCGGCCAGGCCTAAGTTCATGTTTATTGAAATTGGTTTATCTGTATCGGATGTCCTATTTATCAGTGTGTACTATCGGTCTCCCAGAATAGGTCATCTGGTAGACTTTGAAAATGCCACCATTCTGGGGCTATACGATAAACATGCAACAGTTGTTACCAAACGCACAACAAAGCGGCGCCCAGTGCCTTGGATCACGTGTGAAATTCATAGCTTGATGGCTCAACGTAATTCCCTGTATAGGTGAGCTCGTCGAACTAGTGACCCCGTTTTAATGGTTTAATATCAAGAAATTAGAAATGGAGTTAAACAACTTCTACGAAATTCCAGATTGAGATACACGCGTAAACTGTTTGAAAAGAAACAGTCATCTAGCGATTTGTGGCGCAATGTTAGGAAACATGGTTTGGGCCAAAACCGCGCTTCTCCTCCGATCCAATTGCCCTTAAATGATCTTAATGACTATTTTGTTTCATGTTGTCAGACTGTCAATACATTTGGTTACGGATTATGCGAAAGAACTTCTGAATATGCCTATCAATCGGCACGAATATAAAAAATTTACTTTCAAACCTGTAATACAATCAGACGTTTTGAAAACCATTTGCCGTATTTGCAGTAATGCTGAAGGGTCTGACGGCATAAACATTCAATAAATAAAAAACATTCCTTTTGCAACCCTCCCAATAATCACATACACTTTCAACATGTCACTGAGACAGGGTATTTTCCCTTCACTCTGGGAGTCTGCTATTGTCCGCCCATTGAACAAGACCTCAGTTCCAACATCTTGCCAAGACTTCAGTCCAATTAGTATTCTGCCTGCTCTATTCAAAGGCCTTGAAGAAATTGTGCATTGCCAGATTACTGATTATTTAACACGAAATAACGTTCTAAATCATTTACAATCCGGATTTTGAACAGGACATACAACTGAACCTGCTTTACTGAAAGTCACTGACGATATACGTTTCGCAATAGACCAAACACTAAGCACAATACTGTCACTCTTTGATTTCTCAAAGGGTTTTGATTGTGTAAACTACAGACTATTGGCTAAATTGAGAAAAATTGGTTTTTCTAAAAATGTCCTGCAATGGCTGAGATCTTATCTGTCTGGCAGAAGGCAGTGTGTACAAGTAGGTGACGTAACATCCGACTGGCTGAGTGTTGAGTGTGGTGTTCCTGAGGGATTCATACTTGGTCTTCTCTTGTTTGTGTTGCATGTAAATGACTTGAACACGGTACTGGTACACAGCAAGTCCCACATGTATGCTGAAGACCTCCAGATATATCTCCATGTTAACATACACCGAATCGATGATGGAATTACCATGATCAACTCTGACATAAAACATGTACTGGACTGGACTAGTAAACATGGACTTAAACTAAACCACGACAAAACTAAACCAATTATGATATCTCATTATCGCTCTCCATATTTGATCGATTTTACATCTATACTTCACGTCACTGTGAATGGAACTGTACTACCTTATTACGATAATAAAGAGTTTTGAACTTGAACATTTATGGGCACAAATCATCAAAAATGGAAATTCATCAAGAGTTGACATAAACGATACATAAATCAGCTATATGTTTTAAGATACAATAATTAATTGCAATTATTATGATAGACGAATTATTTGACGTCTGTCATTTGATATTAGGTAGCTCAGTGTTCTCCAGATATGTCCAAATCAGCCTATATTTACTCGTCATCCAAGGTATTATTGCACTGGGGAGAATGACACAAAATGTAGTTTTCCACATACCTGGAGGTTGGGTTTTAAGTAGGGACGTGTTTTAACAAATGCAGAACTCTAAACCATAAATTATCGTTAGATAAAAACAGGATTAAATTTTAAGTTGGCAATTTGTCAAATAAAAAAAATACTTATAAACTGTTTACATTATTTCTAGTGCTGTAGAACGGTCTTTATTCTACAAAGTCACTTATCTCTTGTTATTTACAAAATGATACACAACGTAGCTATTAGATAGTACTAAACGTTAAAATTGAATATATAAATATAAATTTATTTTAATTTGTAATTCCCGGTCAGTAAAAATGAAGTAATGCCGTAGAAATTAATCACTCGACAGGCAAATAACGACTTATGTCGGAGGTTAAAGGACCCTCTTGTAAAAGTAACATTTATTAGTGATTAACAATATACTGTACTGCTTTCTGATTTTTCTGAATAAGCTATAAATATTTTTTTAATAAATTAAAATCTTTAGGATTTTTATCCACTATTAGTATAAATTAAATATGAGGTCTTCAAAGAGTTTAGGATTTAATATTATGAAACTTAAAATAGTATGGCTGCCCATACGGACAATTCAAAAACGATTTCGCTATGTCGGATCATAAAATATAGGCTAAAATTTAGTATTAGGGTTTCACGTTAGTTTGGAAATTATAAATAACTCTATATAATTATTAAGGATTCAATTCAGTTTCATATACCATTATTTCTTTAAAGCCGCAGTCATTAAGTTCTATCAACGTGTTTTATTTTAAGGGTTTTGTTCCTTTCTCTGTCTACGAGAGAATATTTCTAGTATCTTAAATAGTTCCAACGTTATCGTTTTATCACGAGACAAACAGACAAAATGTCTCACTGTGTGTAAAGGCTTTGTTTACGCTCCGCAAATTGTTTAGTTACAGTAATGACTGTGAAAGTTATAAGTTAGATACAGAATATCATATTATAAAACAAAATATGAAAATTTCAGCAGAAGTCAAAGAACCGGCTTTATCTCGATTTTATTCCAATTATAAGTTTGACAAAAGAGGACTTAAGTGAAACAACTCAAGAAGCCGGATTATAAATTTAAACGTAACGTATGAAAAGGGCGTGAAAACAATATATCACAGTTATATCAAAATTAACGTGCGTAGATAAGTGTAGATAATAAATAAAAACAGTGTTTATTATAGATAAAAAGTTGGATCCAATGTAATTAATCTGTATTTATGAGACATAAATTAAATCATAGGAACAATCCAAAATTTCTACAGTTTAATTTACCACCAAGCGTGTGCTCAAACGGTGATATTTGTGGATACTGCCACTGAGATATCGACTGGCAATTATGGGTTTACAAATGTTTACAATTCGGCATTCTAGTAAAAGTTGTAAGTTACAATTTAACAGGGATTTTTCACCGATTCGGCATTTTACCACTAAAACTTGGTAAAGCGTAAGCTGATATTTTATACAATACAAAATGGAACGTCTACGTTGCAATTACATCGGGCTAAGTGCATGTGTAAGTAGAATAATGTACTTAGGAGAGATTTTTACCCGATTTGCTAAGGAAAAACAGGACTTGGGAATGGAGCTCCACCCATGAGTATATATATATATATATATATATATATATATATATATCATTGTTTGTATACAATTTACATATGCATTATAACTTTTAAATTGTTCAGTGTCATTCTATATACTTATTCTTTACACTTACAACAACCTTTATTATGCCACTGCAAATTACAGGAAACTTAGTGTTTCAAGAGACGTTTTAAGTAATCACATTTCAAAATGGTTCTTAATTTGTTTTGTTTAAAGGACAAAAAACGCGCAAAGGTTTACGGTTTAAGCATTTAAACTAACGTTTCGAGTGGTAGTATCACAGCAGGACATTATATTAAAAGCTTAAATAATTATAAATTGTTTATCAATTCTGATTGAAATTCTTCATTTGAAAAACTTCATTTACAAAGGTGTAGTCTGTATTCACAGCTTTTTAAGAAAATCCACACTAAAATGTTACTATAGGTTAGTAATAAATCAATACTTATAGTAAAATTACAGTGGTATACAGCGCGATGTGGTACATTTTTACACAAAGTCGGAATCACTTAGAGTGATTGAATTATTGTAATTATATTTAAAAATGCATGAAACGAGTGCCAAATCACTTACGAAAATGTCTATAAGAACGAAATATCGAGCGCTCCAAAATAAACTCTACAGGTTACCAACTTTGACCGATGAATAGTGAAGTAACACCCCACAATTCTACAGAATGCAGGTTTTTTCAAAAGAAGCAATTTTAACCAGCCTGGTTTTTGGGGGATTTTTTATGATCAACATTTCTGTGCCAAACGAAGGTCAAAAATTGAGATTTTCCCCGTCATGGTTCACATGGAGTTTGGTCTCAACAGCAGCTCAAGCGACACTCCCGTATTATTGGGTATATCTCCAATACTTAAATGGTCTGGCAATCTTGCCCTATTATTGGAACACTAATACTACCACAACTGTAATGGTTCTGGATTTTACCTGTATATCATTGACATCAGTCGTTGTCTTTGTCAGCAATATCAGAAAATATCAGTGCTTTGTCGAATTCCACAAAATTGTAGATAGTGTCGAGGACACTTGGAGGTATATTAGGCATCACCCACCAGAATCCAATATAAACATCAGGATCTTAGTAGCCTACGTTGTCACTGCGGTACTTGTTACGAACGATATAGCTACTTGGGGAATAACTACAGTAAACAAGTATGAAAATCGACTAATGATTTCCATATGTTACGTGTCTTACTTAACTACTATATTTCGATTGACTTCTACATTCGTTACTTTTACCGAAGTTACTCAATATTTGTCAAAAAGTTTTGAATACATCAGCATCAGGATCGAGCAGGAACTAGCCCGCCAGTGTTTCGGACGACTAATGGAAAATCAGTACATGCCATATATTGAAATATCACAACAAAGTTCAAACTCACAAAAGTGTGAGGTGGAATCTCTGTTGAAAATCTACTGGTTGCTGGTTGATGCTGTACACCAGGCAAATGGCTTCTATTGCGATCAGCTGGTGACTACTACCTCTTATTTGTTCTTCAGTATCGTAGTCGACCTATACTATGCTGTCTTGTCCTATGAGTCTGGAGACTATATAGAGTTGATATTTTCGTTCATCTGGGCTTTGGCTAGCGTTAGTTACATGGTGGCGATGATTCGATCTGCAGCTGACGTCACAAAGTCAGCTGACAAGACGACGATGGCAATCTCCAAGACGATCCATAAGGATATTGATCCTGCTATGAGGACACAGTTGAAGAGGTTCCTTCTACAAGTATCTAT
This sequence comes from Homalodisca vitripennis, assembly GCF_021130785.1. NCBI lineage: Eukaryota > Metazoa > Arthropoda > Insecta > Hemiptera > Cicadellidae > Homalodisca > Homalodisca vitripennis. The sequence goes on along the minus strand of NC_060213.1, from coordinate 99,139,795 downwards.
CGACATACCTAAATTTTGTCCACTGCACCTCTTCAAAATTAAAAGCGATATCTTAACTAAGGTGGCAGGAGCAGTGACCACATATTTGATAATTCTGCTTCAGTTCCAGAATCAGAACGAGGAAAATTAAAGTTTGAATGACATGTGATTTTATAGACAACGTATTGGTGATATGCAACGCTACACAACTGTTATATCTACTACTATTATCTATCAAACTATCATAGCGCCTAAACGGGGATTCGTATCACAGCACCTAAAATTCAACCTTTAATAAAGTAGTATATTCAAATATTAAATTATTTCACAGTACCTAATAATACAGCACCTAAATAAATGACCGAGAGCAGAATTGTGCGAGGTTTATATAACCCCTACAGTCACAGCACCTAAAAGCAAGTGGTGGGGTTTTCTGAAGGAGCAGTCGGCTATCACTATTAGACAAGTTTCTCCGGTTGCACTGTCCAGAGATAATCGGCGAAATCGTAGCAAATGAGAGGGGTGGGGGGTATTGTGTAGTTCCAAACAATTCCGACTTTGACCGACAAACCCCGTAAATCTGCGTGTCCGTATGGGAAATCAGAACCCTTTTGATTTATTTAAAATGGTTACCGAGAGTAATGTTGTAGTCTTTCTAGAGACTATGAGATTAGTGTTAAGGTGATCATGTAATAAGATATATCCATTTACCATTAAAGTTAGTTCATTTAACAAAATTGTCTAACGTAAAATAATTGTTATGTTACTTTTCTGTAAAAAACTACAATCTACTACTCATACTGTAATATGTAGGAGTACCCTCACAATACACTTATACAGTGTGCTAATTATACATTCTTATTTATTCAAATTTATTGTGATAACTCCAAACACATCTGAACAATAACGTTCATATTTTACACAACGTATACTAGAAAAAGTATTATTCAATTCACTATGTACTTCAAAGTATTTTTTTTTTCAATTACGGGAAATACATTATTTTTACACAATTAGTTACATTTTCCTAATATACGTACACAGCTGCTTAAAAATTAGAGATTCTACTCAACAAATATTAAAATAAATTGTCACAATTCAACCACCTTCAATTATGGTATAGATATTTTTTTCATACAAGCACATTTTTATTACAAGATTGTATAATAATGAACTAACTTTCAGTTAGAAGTTTGATACAGATACATACTGTATATGTTTGGTTTGAACACCAACTTCATGCTCCTTAGATAAAAAGTAAAGTAAATGTCTTATTTTACCAGGCGAAAAAACAGATAAGTAACCCTCTCTAACACAACCTTAGAAACAATGGCTTAAAGGTGAGTCCCAAATCACCACCAATGGCCAGGCAGGCGGGCTGCTTACAAGGACAGGATAGCTCAGCGGTTACCCATCGAAGCAGCAGATCCGGTTATCATGCGATAACTGTTATACCCGCCACACTACGCTATTAGCAAAGGTTGTGGAAAACTATTATCCTTTAAGTTATACGTTAAAATACTTTCCTGCTACCACTTTATAAAATTTTTAATTTGTTTTCAACATTAAAAACACCGGTTTAATAGCAGGTTTGGTTGATTTAACGTAGCTCTTACAACACCAATAAAATTCACAATTGAAACTTAAGGGGAGACGCCCTCCTATACTTCTCAATGTTAACTTAGGTAAACTTTACACAAAACCCTGCAGAGAAACAAGGCTAAAATTTTGTATACTTATTTTACGGTATATAGTACACCTGTGTATGAGCTTGTTTTGTTCTAGTTACTTGGCAACCTTTTTATGATTTTGTTTAAAAAATCTTTCATAACTTTTAAAAGTTTCAGTTTTTTTTAAATAGGATTTTAATAGTACTTTATTAATAATCTCTCATCTAAATACTCAATGTATATGTGATGATAGTTGGTTTTATACTTTCATTTTATTACATTATAATTACTTGTTATGCATTATTTATTTGTTATATAGTATTTATTTTTTAAATATTACTGATATTAGTTTTTATTTTATGATATGTATTATGTGTTATTAATAAATTTACATTATTTTAGATTATTGATTGAGTATAATGGACAAATTCGTCTGTAAAGTCATTATTATAAAAGGTAGATTAATAATTTTGTCTCCAGGCGCTATGGACGCAGTTTGCATTACAAACATGTGCTGAAGATATTGCTTCTCCCTTAATAAGGTTATATTGTATGTATATAAAACTGAATGCAATTAATATTTACCATGTCACCAAATATGGCTATAACTGATGGGAAATAGTCCTCGTTGTAGTGTTATATTTTTATTTCATTTTTTAATTTAATAATTATTATTTGTTACGTTTCTACAGTTACATTATTTTAATGTTAGACCTTCATAGTTCTTTCCTTGGTTTAGGCTCTTTTTCATACTTTGTAGAATTAATAAATGTGTTATTATTTTTTAAAGTTTTTCGATTTTTTTACCTTGTATTTCATTTTATACTATTAGCGATACCAGAGAAATAGTTTTTTTTATAATCAAGTGCCACTTTTGAAATTGCAAATTTGTTTATAATGGGAGTAGTATTACGTCTTTGAAGTTTAATTATATTTTTAAATAAATTGAATTCTTGCAATTGAATCTCAAATATTTATCTCATATCGTTTTCATTACAAAAGAAGGAAAATATTTTTTTTTACACTTCTTCCAAACTTTATTTTACATTCTAGGTCTATTTTACTTTTATAGATGAGAACCTGGCGCAGAAAATATATATACAAATAATTTTTGAATGCAACATGAAATTTTTTATCCTAGGCCAATAGTTTATTGAGCCATTTGGCCGATGCAGTTGGGATTTAAATGTTGCTTTCCTTCCACCTGATGCATGTAACAGAAGGTTAAGTATAAGTAGGTTATTAGGTCTCTCCAATAACTTAAAAACTATATCTTATTGCATTTTATTTGTTCCAATCTAGGAACAAAATATTTCCCAACTACATCCCAATTTAAGAGCTTTTAAAGCTACAACAATCTAATATGTAAAAAGTCCGAGTGTTTTGCAGTTTAATTAAATAACTTTAATACAATAAAATTACTTCATATCTAAATGGTTTGTCGACATCGACAGGTATTCAAGAAAATCCACACTCAAGGTAATAGACTAAATATAAGAAGTAAATGATTTATAATAAAAGTATAGTGGTATTAGAGCCCACTGTGACACATTTTTACACAAGGTAGGAATTATTTAGAGTAATTGAATCATTGTACTTATATTTAAAAATGCATGACAACGAGTGGCAAATCAATTACAAATAATGTCTATAAAAGGAAAATATCAAACGTTTCAAAATTTCTAGAGAACTCTAAAGCTATTATCAACGTTGGCTTATGAGTAGTGAATAACCACCGCAAAACACCATTCGCACAATTTTACATAATGCAGGTTTTTTCAAAAGGAGCAATTTTAACCAGCCAACTTTTTGGGGGCTTTTTTCTGACCAACTGTTCTATGCCAAACGAAGGGCAAGAATTGAGATATTATACGCCATCATGGTTCACATGGGGTTTGATTTCTACAGCAGCTCAGGCGACACTACCGTATATATTGGGTATATCTACAATACTTTAATACACTGGCCACCTTGCCCTCTTATTGTACCACTAATACTATCACAGCCTTAATGATTCTGGAGTATACCTGTTTGCCATTGACATCAGTCGTTGTCTGTCAGCAATATCAGAAAATATCATTGTTTTGTCAACTTCCATAAAATAGTGGAGAGTGTCGAGGACACTTGGAGTGATATAAGGCATCAGCCACCAGAATCCAATATAAACATCATGTTCTCAGTAGCCTAATTTGTCCCTGCAGCGCTTGTTACGTATGATGTAGCTAAATGGGAAAAACTACAATAATTGAGGTGGAAAATCAATTAATGATTTCCATATGTTATGTGTCTTACTTAACTAATATATTTCGATTGATTTTTACATTTCTTATTTTTACCGAAGTCAATAAATATTTGTCTAAAAGCTTCAAATACATCAGCACAAGGTGCTCGGATGTAGCCCGTCAGTGTTTAGGACGACTAATAGAAAATCAGTGTATTCCATATATTGAAATATCACAACAAAGTTCAAACTCACTAAAGTGTAAGGTGAGAACTCTGTTGAATATCTACTGGTTACTGGTTGGTGCTGTACATCATGCGAATGCCTTTTATTGCGATCAGCTCATGATCACTACCTCATATTTGTTCCTCAGTATCGTATTCAACCTCTTCTATGCTGTATTGAATTATACGTCAGGTGATTACATAGAGTTTATAGGTGCGTTTCTCTGGGCTTTAGCCGGCGTTAGTTACATGGTGATGATGGTTCGATCTGCAGATGACGTCACCAAGTCAGCTGACAAGACGACGATGATGATCTGCAAGATGATCCATAACCATATTAATCCTGCTATGAGGATACAGTTAGAGAGGTTCCTTCTACAAGTAACTAAAGATATAACAACATTTTGAGCACTGCACATCTTCAAAATTAAAAACGATATCCTAACTAATGTGGCAGGAGCAGCGACCACGAATTTGATAATTCTGCTTCAGTTCCAGAATCACAACGCGGAAATTTAAACTGTAATCTCATCTGAGTTTATAGAAAATAGAAATTTCTTTTTTTTAATTCAACATGACTGTTATAGCTACTTGTCTTGTGTACACACGAATCAATAATGAGACAAAGTATTATTCTTGAAAATAAATGAATGTATTATCGAATAAGCAATTTTATAATATGTTACAATTTTACAAACATGAAAAGAATTAAGCTTGAAAGCATGCTACGTTCTTATTTTCAACTTAGAAAAAAGTAGCTTACTTAGATGATACCTAGAGCATTTTCTATATCCTTTCTAAGTTTTCCAAGCAGTGCTCACTTAAAATCTTTGCAAGTTAAAGAAAGTTTACATCGGCGGAATAACCTCGGTTGACAATAGTGTTTTCTTTTTTTTTATAGTAATCACATAGTTCGTGGTCAAATATCAAAATAACTAAGGCATTGTAACAAAGTATGTAAAAACAATTAATTCACGTTTTATATTATGCAGTTTTCCATTTCCTACAAGTAAAAATGTTTATTGAAAAAAATCTACTTTTACTTCTGAAAGAAGTTTATTTTAATTTAGAGATGTTTGTGTAATTATTATACATTATAGATATTTTTTACATATTCCTTCTTCAAATCGGTGTTATACATTTTTATTGCATGGCATGAATCTCGTATAAAGACAATCCTCTGATTGGCTTCGTTCTGTGGTTACAGCGTCATGAAATACGAGAACAAGACTTTTCGTACAAGAAAAATGAACTTGACTAATAAAAAGTGGTAAATACCATTAAACTTTCTATACCCTTTTCAGTATCTGTAACAGAGATAGAATTGCATTAAACTAATTTTTCTATATTTTTTAAAATTACATAAAATGATGTTACACATCTGTACGTTATAATACCATCGAAATAATGTTTATTTTACTTAATAATGGATAAAATAAATCTTCAGTTTGTAAACATTCTTTATACGTTAAGCATAAACTCTAAAAAATTATGTGGAAAAACATTCAGATTGCATTTTATTTATAGAACTATTTAAATATATATATTTTTATGTATATCTATCTTCGTTATGGAATCGTTTTTTGAAGAGGTGCAGTGCACAAAATGTAGGTCTGTCGTTAGATACTTGTAGAAGGAATCTCTCCAACTGTGTCCTCATAGAAGGATCAATATCTTTTTGGATCATCTTGCAGATCGTCATCATAGTCCTGTCAGCTGACTTAGTGACGGCAGCGGTAGATTGAGCCATCACCACCTTGCAACTAATGCTAGCCAAATCCCAGATGAACGCACATATAAACTCTATGTAGTCACCTGACTCATAAGTGAAGACAGCATAGTATAGGTTGAATACGATACTGAAGAACAAATATGAGTTAGTGGCCATCAGCTGATCGCAATAGAAGGCATTCGCCTGGTGTACACCATCGACCAGTAACCAGTAGATGTTCAACAGAGTTCTCACCTCACACTTTTGCGAGTTAGGACTTTGTTGAGATATTTCAATATATGGCATGTACTGATTTTCCATTAGTCGTCCGAAACACTGTCGGGCTGATTCCTGCTCGATTCTGATGATGATGTATTTAAAACTTTTAGACAAGTACTTAGTGGTGCCACCCCTCCTCGCGGGTTAGCAATATTGTCGGCCTCGCTCAGTGGAGAAGGGCGTGAGTATTGGTAGAGCGCCAATACAACCAAGTTCTTGCGCAGTGACAGAGGACTACTAAGATTGACGGATACCCAGATGGTTACGGTTTGCTCGGTAATAAGGGCACCACCTTGTTGATGGGGTGTGATAGTCGCAGGTCTCCAACAAGGAACAGTTTCCTGCCCTCAGGTATGCTCAATCGAGACCACTACCATGCACGCAAGAACTATTAGGTTTACGACACTAAGCCTTAGGTACTTAAATTAGCCACAGATTTCGGTTGATTATTTTCTAATAGTAAGTTGCAAGGTCTCTAATTAAATATCAGGCAATTAGAAATTAAAACCAATATTTCACATATTTCATTCTGTATTGCCTATTTCTCTCACAGTGCTAAGGTCTTGAACTAAATAAACAAATATATATTTAACTTAACTTAAACTTAACTCGTTGGCCAATTGAAATAAAAATACGAAAAATTATTACGGTGGGAGCGCTCCGATTACTAATACAAAATTACAGTGGCCAAAATCATGATGACCATATTCCTGAACTACAAAATTACAAAACAATAATTCCCATGAATACATAATGGCTAGACATTAAATTAAAGTTGAGTCCCATTTGTCAAAGTTCGAAACTGGATCCACCCTGATGCAGTTATTCAGGCCTAGTCCGATAGGTAGAGGCTCCACAATGACATTGACGGAGTTAGTCCGACCTCCCAGGGGAGCACGATGGAATAAGTAGTGTAAAGTCTACTCACCAACTGGGCGGACCCAAAACACACACACGAGCCGTCGATTGTATCGTCCGTGCAATCCAATATTGAAACTTTAATTTCATAAAGTCAGTTTTATTCATTTTCTGCGGCTCATTGAAATCAGTAAACACTACTTATAATCAATCATGAAAACTATGTCAAACTTAAAAGAAACCAGCTGACTAAAACAGCAACATCTGTCACTATTGTTGGTGTGTCTAACATACTCGTATTTAGCTTACAGCGGCCAGTAAAATGTAAAGAAACATTTAATGTATAAACATAAGTACATTAAAAAGCGCAGAATCTGCCAATTACAATGATATACAATATTGGTCTTAAACACAAAGCATAATTATTCTTACACGGAGAAAATTAATTACGTTTCTTCTTACTTAAACTAATTAATTACAATAATTATAGTAAAGTGTATTGAAGTATTAACATAATGCATTAATGTATGCACTTTCACGGCAATGGTAGGTATAAATTTCATGACAACTGCCTTTACATTATTCTGAGTAAAACTAAATAATATACAAACATTAGGACATAAAGTTACCGATTCAATTATTTATAGAACAGTTAACAAGTTTAGTAAGGAAATTTATGAGAGACGATGCAATTGTTACGAGATAATATCTCGGCCTAATTATGTACAATTTACAGAAACAATTTGTGGTTACAGTATTTGACACTATGAACACGTATTTACAACTATTTATCTCCGTGAACTATTAAAAGACTAGATTAGTATTAATTTATTACAGATAACGTATTAATTTCCTACGTTTATCGACAGGACTTGACAATCTTACTACGAGGCCCAAGGCTTAGTTTACCGTAGATATTTAATTCTGTAAAGACAAAATTATTATACTGAAATTTTACTAACTGACATACGCAAGCGACAAAATATCAATGGCATGGTAATGGCTCACCTTAGCCTAACTCCTTTATTTGAACAGCTGATTGGCGTCTAATCAGTGACCGTTCTGTTATTGCAGCAACAATGAATGCGCGCTTCTTCATTTGGATGTAAAATTTCGTTATGTAGAGTGATCAGTTCTACATAACAATTGCTCAGGTAAAACAGAAAAGTACACGTCACAAACACCCCCCCATCCGGCAGAAAATTTCCCAAATTTTCTTCACTGCCGAAATTTCTTAAAGTCCGACACATGCCACTGGCCTATCTTCTTGCCGTCCATGTCCGCCAGCTTATAGATCAGAGGAGATACCTGTTCAACTATTACGTAGGGTCCAACATAGCGTGGTGCTAGTTTGGCTGCAAAGTATTTAGTAGCATCAGACTGTACAAAGTTTCTTTTCAAGACGACGTCTCCCACTCTATAAGTCACAGGTCGTCTGCGCAGGTTATAGCGTTTAGCATTTTTTTCATGGGCTGTTTTCAGTCTCTCTGAAACCTCTTGGAATATGTCCTTAAGCTCTCGTAGTTTCTCACTAAAGGGACCACAATCCTCAGTAGAGTGTACACCCGAACCATCGTTAAGAACTTCATATCCGTCTCCCGACGTAGCGAGTTCTCGCCCAAAGTTCAAAAACGCGGGCGAATGCTGTGTCACCTCATGATGCGCGGTGCGGAGTGCAAAACCTATTTTTGGAATGAATTTGTCCCATTCCCGGTGGTTGTCTGTTACATAAGCTCGCAACATAGCAACGATATCCCGATTAACCCTCTCTGCCGGGTTCGCCTGTGGGTGTCGACTTGCGTTCAGTAGTATCTTGACATTGTACTGTTTGGCAAGGTCCTTCACTGGTTTCCCGATGAACTCAGACCCGTTATCACATATGAAGTACCGTGGTACTCCGTAAACCATAAAGATGTCCTCTTCCAGGTGTTGAGACACGAGCCTTGCCGTAGCAGCTCGGAGAGGTCGTAGGACTGAGTACTTAGTAAACGTGTCAGTAATAACCATCAGGTACTTAAAGCCTCTTACTGATCGTGGCAGAGGGCCAATCAGGTCTGCAGCGATCATCTGCCATGGAGAATCAACTGCACGTCTGCTGCCCATAACGCCCGCAGGGAGTTGTTGGTCGTACTTAGTCCGTTGACATACAGCACATTTTGAAACATAAGTGGCTACAGCCTTCCGCATTTTTGGCCAATAGTACAGCTGTTGGATACGTTTATAGGTCTTTGACACACCTAGATGTCCAGCAGTTGGAGTATCGTGGCATTCGAACAAGGCCTGGGATCTGAGATCTTTTGGAAGTACCAATCTCCAGTTATCCTGGTGAAGCGAGGGTTCCAGGGTGCTCACATTCTTCCACAGTTTCTCCTCCTGAGTTCGCCACTGACAATATTTTTGAGGGCCCATTTTAACCTTTTCCAACATTCCTTTGTACCACTGGTCCTGTATTGTAGCTGGTATCTCAATCAAGTCACAATGAATCACGTCTGGATGAGAGGGATCAGTCGATATCGGTGGAGTGGTCCGAGAGAGAAGATCTGGCACAACGTTCTCTTGCCCCTTACGGTGTACTAGGTGAAAATCATAGGGCTGCAATCGCAAAGCCCAACGAGCCAGACGTCCTGTCGGGTCCTTCAAGTTACTTAGCCAAAGCAAACTATAGTGGTCTGTCACGACCGTGAACCTGGTTCCTTCCACGTAAGGCCGGAATTTCTCCACAGCAAAGATCACCGCAAGGCACTCCCTTTCAGTGGCCGAGAAGTTCTGCTCTTGCCGAGTTAATGTGCGGCTGGCATAGGCAACAACACTTTCTCCTTGCTCACTGTCTTGGCTAAGAACAGCGCCGATCCCCACGCCTGAGGCGTCACAGGAGATTGTGAAAGGCTTCGAAAAGTCTGGACAGGATAATATTGGAGCGCTAATAAGGCAGTATTTTACGTCCTGGAAGGCCATCTCGGCTTCTGGAGTCCATTCGAACTGATTTCTCCGTTTCAGTAAGGAAGTCAAAGGAGTCATACGTGACGCGAAGTTGGGAATGAAGCGTCTGTACCACGAGGCCATTCCAGTAAATTGACGAACCTCCTTTTGGTTCCGGGGGATTGGGATATCCACAATCGCCTTTACCTTTTCAGGGTCGACTCGCAAACCCTCCCCACTGACAATGTAGCCCAGGTACTTCAGTTCTCTCCTGCAAAACTTGCACTTTTCTCTATTGAGGGTGAGCTTTGCTTCACGAACTCTTCTAAATATCTCTTTCAAGGTTTTCAGATGGGACTCAAATGTAGATGTCACAACTATAATGTCGTCTAGATAGACGAAGACATTCGGCTCCAGCTCTGGTCCCAAGACTGTGTCAACGAAGCGCTGCCATGTTGCGGGAGCTCCGCACAGACCAAAGGGCATCGTGACGAACTGGTATAAGCCACGACCCGGTATTGCAAACGCGGTCTTCTCCTTACTTGCCTCGTCTAGTTCAATTTGCCAATAGGCGCTCTTAATGTCCAGGCTAGATAAGAATCGAGCATCTCTCAATCTATCCAGGATAGCGGTCACCTGTGGTAGAGGGTAGGCGTCCTTTCGGCTCACTGCATTCACCGCCCTGAAGTCCACAACAAACCTTTTACTGCCATCAGGTTTATCCAGTAACATAATTGGCGAGGACCAGGCGCTTTGTGAAGGCTCTACAACCCCTAACTGCAACATGCGGTCTAGCTCCTCATTGATGAGTTTTTGACGAGCAGGGGATACATTGTAGTACCGCTGTTTGATTGGTGGCACACCCCCAGTGTCAATGACGTGCTTCACACGGTATGTTCTACCCAATGTTGATGGCTCATCCTCGAAATGCTCCTCGAGAAGATCTTGTAGCCGTTTTCTCTCTGCTAGAGTTAGATTGTCTTCCGATGTGATTCCCTCAACATAACCACAAAATAAATCCACACTCTTCGTTGCAAAGTCCCACTTCCGATTGCGCACATCCGCAACAATGTGCATTATTTCCCAGAAGTCGATGCCTAGGATTAAGGTATGCTGCAGTGATGGTACAATGCAAACCTTTAGACTTTTAGTACGGCCCTGTAAAGTTATGGGTAGATTGACAAAGCCCTGGACCTCATGGCGTGTTGAGTCGGCTGTTTCTACAAAACGTCCACTGGCACTCTGAAAGCGAGCGGGAAACTGATTCAAAATCCACATTCCATGTCCACCAAAAAACGTTTGGGAAGCTCCCGAGTCTAAGAGGGCGGTAACTTCACGGCCAAACACCCTCACTTTCAAATAAGGCCTATGGTCTTCTTGTTGGCTATGAATGACATAGTTTATGGCCGGGATGGTCTCAGTATCCAAGGAGCCAGAACCACCTACTTCCTTTCTGACCCCTTGCCTTGCCCGTTTTTTTGAGCTGCATTTTACACAGTCTCGTTTAAATACGTCCTCCTTTCCACAACCAAAACAAAACCTTCGTTTTGGTTTACTACAAAACCTGAAGCGGTGGCCCTTATCTCCACAATTCCAGCAGACAGGGTCCTGGCGGTCTGAATTTGCAGACTGTACGCTGGCCACACGTCCGGATAAAGGTTTTCGTGGGTGGTTCTGATCGTGATAAGCAAGGTCCGGTTCAAGGGTATTTTCCCTTGTAGTTGCGGGCCTTATTCTAACCATACTTAGTCGGCCCGCTTCGGCTCTACGTCCCATGGATCTCAACTGTTCAAGAGTTTGAATGCTGCAAAGTGCCAATCGATCTTGCAGCTGAGGGTGCAGGTTATTATAGATCTGTGCTAAGCGAGAAGGTTCAGGAACAGCTACTGCTAATCTTCCATATAAACCCTCCATAGCGGCTATATACAGATCTATCGGCTCATTATCTCCCTGCAGCCGGTTAAAGATTTCCTGATGAAGTCTTATGTCATAATCCGCAGGCTGAAAGACTTCTTTGAGCTCCCTCGTCAACTGATGCCATGACTGAATCCGAATAGACGCAGCACGGTACCAGACAAGCGCTGATCCGGCAAATAAATCAACCGCAGACTCATATAGCTCTTGATGTGTGACTCCTCTTGCCCGACGAAGTTCTTCTACTCTCTCAAGAAATGCAGCGATACTTGGTCCGGAGTTGTCAAACTTTAGCCCCCACTTGTAGACTGGGACATATCTGGGCCGGGAACTAGCGCCTGTGTCGTTTAGAGTTAGTGAAAATCTGGGAAGGTAGTCGTCCTCTGGAGGTCCTCTTCTTTCTTGACCTCTCAATTCCTCGTGCGGGATTCTTTCTTCTGTTCTCTGCTGAGGTCCTCGAAGTCGCAGTTCTTCTAACTTCCATTTCTCTTCTTGCTGTCTGCAGGCTTCTTGCAGTCGTCCTTCTTCTTGTTTCCATCTTGCCTCCTGTTTTCTTCTTTCTTCTTGTAGTTTTCTCTCTTCCTTTTGGAGCCATTCCTCTTGGTGACGCCTTTCCTGTTGTAGTTTTCTTTCTTCCCTATTCCGCCATTCCTCTAGAAGTTTCCTTTCTGTCGCCAGGTTCTCGTCGTCTTCAGTGGTTTTATTTGGTTTAAATGTCAACTCTAAAGTTTTGGGCAGTTCAAAATTAGTTTCTTGCGCTCCATCCTCTGGTAGATGAAGCTGTTGAAAACCACCTGCCGATGTTCTGGGATCCGGTTGGTTCTTCGAATCAGAAGTCCCTCTAAAAGAATCCAATAGCTCCTTACTTCTACTCAGCAACTTTTCCTTACTTTCCGATTGCTCACTATCGGAAGATGCCCCAATCGGAATTCTCTCCACTCGTAGATACAGATGAAAAGGCGAGCCACAATACGAGAAAACTCGTTGTCATTATTCGTGCCTTCGTAATCACTCACTAGCGAAGATAAGTCCTGGTACTTCCCTTCGCATTCCTCCAATTCCGCATCGGCATCCAAAGAGTTTACAACGGTTTCATCAACCTGGGTATCAGCCGAAAAACATTGAGTCAGACGCTTCCTCAGTTCATTAGCGTTGCCATCGGTATCAACATTCCTAATTTTAAGTTCGTAGATAACCTCAGTCTTACGAAGATGATACGCATTCATCGTGAGGTAGGATACTAAAAATTCACCAGATAACCAGAATAATTCATACAGCCCACATGGAAATATCACCTCGCACTAATTTTAGCCAATCCTAAAAATGCAGTTCTCTCCACCAAACAACAACACTAGAATGCAACCAACGATTAACAAGACATTACCAGTGTTTCCCAATATTAACAAACAACAAAATACTAAATACTATCTGTCAAAATATTCACACCACAAGTTTAATAAAATTTTATATTCTGTGGAAGTCAGGTGCTAACACAAGGGGCCCCGCGTTGGGCGCCAGTTTGCCACCCCTCCTCGCGGGTTAGCAATATTGTCGGCCTCGCTCAGTGGAGAAGGGCGTGAGTATTGGTAGAGCGCCAATACAACCAAGTTCTTGCGCAGTGACAGAGGACTACTAAGATTGACGGATACCCAGATGGTTACGGTTTGCTCGGTAATAAGGGCACCACCTTGTTGATGGGGTGTGATAGTCGCAGGTCTCCAACAAGGAACAGTTTCCTGCCCTCAGGTATGCTCAATCGAGACCACTACCATGCACGCAAGAACTATTAGGTTTACGACAATAAGCCTTAGGTACTTAAATTAGCCACAGATTTCGGTTGATTATTTTCTAATAGTAAGTTGCAAGGTCTCTAATTAAATATCAGGCAATTAGAAATTAAAACCAATATTTCACATATTTCATTCTGTATTGCCTATTTCTCTCACAGTGCTAAGGTCTTGAACTAAATAAACAAATATATATTTAACTTAACTTAAACTTAACTCGTTGGCCAATTGAAATAAAAATACGAAAAATTATTACGGTGGGAGCGCTCCGATTACTAATACAAAATTACAGTGGCCAAAATCATGATGACCATATTCCTGAACTACAAAATTACAAAACAATAATTCCCATGAATACATAATGGCTAGACATTAAATTAAAGTTGAGTCCCATTTGTCAAAGTTCGAAACTGGATCCACCCTGATGCAGTTATTCAGGCCTAGTCCGATAGGTAGAGGCTCCACAATGACATTGACGGAGTTAGTCCGACCTCCCAGGGGAGCACGATGGAATAAGTAGTGTAAAGTCTACTCACCAACTGGGCGGACCCAAAACACACACACGAGCCGTCGATTGTATCGTCCGTGCAATCCAATATTGAAACTTTAATTTCATAAAGTCAGTTTTATTCATTTTCTGCGGCTCATTGAAATCAGTAAACACTACTTATAATCAATCATGAAAACTATGTCAAACTTAAAAGAAACCAGCTGACTAAAACAGCAACATCTGTCACTATTGTTGGTGTGTCTAACATACTCGTATTTAGCTTACAGCGGCCAGTAAAATGTAAAGAAACATTTAATGTATAAACATAAGTACATTAAAAAGCGCAGAATCTGCCAATTACAATGATATACAATATTGGTCTTAAACACAAAGCATAATTATTCTTACACGGAGAAAATTAATTACGTTTCTTCTTACTTAAACTAATTAATTACAATAATTATAGTAAAGTGTATTGAAGTATTAACATAATGCATTAATGTATGCACTTTCACGGCAATGGTAGGTATAAATTTCATGACAACTGCCTTTACATTATTCTGAGTAAAACTAAATAATATACAAACATTAGGACATAAAGTTACCGATTCAATTATTTATAGAACAGTTAACAAGTTTAGTAAGGAAATTTATGAGAGACGATGCAATTGTTACGAGATAATATCTCGGCCTAATTATGTACAATTTACAGAAACAATTTGTGGTTACAGTATTTGACACTATGAACACGTATTTACAACTATTTATCTCCGTGAACTATTAAAAGACTAGATTAGTATTAATTTATTACAGATAACGTATTAATTTCCTACGTTTATCGACAGGACTTGACAATCTTACTACGAGGCCCAAGGCTTAGTTTACCGTAGATATTTAATTCTGTAAAGACAAAATTATTATACTGAAATTTTACTAACTGACATACGCAAGCGACAAAATATCAATGGCATGGTAATGGCTCACCTTAGCCTAACTCCTTTATTTGAACAGCTGATTGGCGTCTAATCAGTGACCGTTCTGTTATTGCAGCAACAATGAATGCGCGCTTCTTCATTTGGATGTAAAATTTCGTTATGTAGAGTGATCAGTTCTACATAACAATTGCTCAGGTAAAACAGAAAAGTACACGTCACAGTGGCTTCGATGAAATTAACAAATGAAGAATTCATTCGAAATGTAGTTGTTAAGTAAAAGATTTTACATATTGAAATCATTACTTGATTTTCCAAATTGTTTATTTGAATTATTACCCAGCTGGTTACATAGTACGTAATAATTACTTCAACGGCAACGAAGGTGACTAAGATGCTGATGTTTATTTTGAATTCTGGTGGCTGATGACTAATATCACTCCAAATGTCCTCGATAGTCTCCACAGTTTTGTGAAAGTTGACGTAGCACTGATATTTTCTAATATTGCTGACAAACACAACGACTGATGTCAATGACGAACAGGTAAACTCCAGAATCATCACTGTTAAAGTGGTATTGGTAGTCCAATAAGAGGGCGAGTTTGATAGTGAACTCATGTATCCCTGAATTAACTAACAATATGGATAATATGGGAGTGTTGCTTGGCCTGCTGTAGTAATTAAACCCCACATGAACCATAATGATGAAAACCTCAACTTTTGGCTTTCATCCGGTATAGAAGAGTAGGTCAAACAAAACCCCCCAAAAACCAGGCTGGTTAAAATTGCTTCTTTTGAAAGAACCTCCATGCTGTAGAATTGTTCCAATGATGTTATACTGTGCTGCCTTAACACTCACTAGCCAAAGGCTGTAACAGCTATAGAGTTACTTAACACTTATTTTGTAAACGGATATTTTCTTCATATAAACATTAACCGTAACTGTGTTATTACTTGTTGCTATGCATTTTCAAATATGAGTACACATATTTAATTAATCTAAGTGATTCCTACTTTATGTAAAAATGTCACAGTGGACTCCACATAATGTTCTATAAATATTAATTTAATATTTACAATTGTATATTCATTTTAGAGTGGATTTTCATGAATACCTGTCAATTTGAACGATCGTTTTAGAGATGAAGTAATTTTACTTTCATCAATTTCACGGCCTTTTATTACAGGAAGCATTGGCACTTTCAGTGTTAGTTTAAATAGTCCCTTTGGACAGATAGTGCCTTGAAAAATTATAACAAGCATAATTATTGAAAATAGTCCACATTTTTAGAGTTTTGGTAGACAAAACATTGGGGTCTTTTTCGTTTAAGCGCCAGAAACTTACAAACATACTATACCTTACTGACAGTGCATTTAATCGTTTTTTTGGTGTTATTACTTCGTAGGGCAGTAGTCCAGTTACTAATTCTAGTATAAAGTCGCCTTATCTTATCAGTGATAAACGCGAGCCGCTTATCTTTTGCCTGTAATGAAACCAGTGTTAGTTCTGTCTGGGTTTTGAGTGTGTAGAGTTGATCTGAGATTGGACTTTGCAAGCTAGAGTTAATTTTTTTTTCTCAAGGAGCAAGCAGCGCAAAGTGCTGCGCATCGGGCAAGCATCGCGTGATCTGAGTTTTGAATAGGCAAGCTAGGGTCTTTTGTGCTGGCCCTTAAACGAAAAAGACCCAAAATTTGTCGACTTTGAGTTTAATTTTTGTCAGCCAACATTACCAGTATGTATCAAACTATATCTACTATAACTATAACTATATGGAATTACAGAAACAAATTCCACAGATGGCGTAATGTAACTGTATATTTTTAAAAAGCAGCTAATCTAATTCAAGTATATCGGCTTTGAAGTAAACTAAAACAATATTAAAAACCCCCTAGACAAATACGCAATACAAATTTTTGTTAAATAATGCAACAATCAACTATTTGGCAGTCTCAAACTCCAACCGCACATCTACAGGTCCAGACTTAACCGAATCTTACGGCGCGAAAAATCACATATAGAGATTGGTAGTCTGTGTTTTACGATGGAAGGATTGTGAAGGAAACACGATTTAAGACAGGAGGTCTCGAAACATAGCAGCCCCCAGGATAGCCAGCTTTACTCCTCCCGATTAAGACCGGAAGTCGATAGGAGACGTTTTCCTACTTCGGCCCTAAAATGTACAACGACCTATCCAGTGGCTTAAGGAGCTTAAACTCTTTATTTAGTTTAGATCTAAAGCTAAGGATTGTGTAATATCTATTTGGAAGTGAATTTTGCTTTTTTGCCAATCTGATTTAAATTATTTAAATATAGAATAGCATATGTTAACCATAAAATAGTTTCCTATTATTCGGATTGACTATTCTTATTAAGTTGCTCTGCAAAACAGTGTTGGCCTACTATAGTGAGAGACGCTCTAAATTAAAATGTATTTTTCTTGATTTATTATGGATTAAATATATTTATTATTACGTAAAGTTTTTAAATTATTAGATGTCATATGACGCAATTACACTAGATTGGAATATTGGAATTGAAATTTAATATTTATCTTTGTTTAAAATATATTTTACCTCAAATTGACAACAATAGAAGTAGGTATTCTTGCAAAAAAATTAACAACTTCCAAAAATATTTTAGTTTTCAACTAGTATTTCCTTAAGTAGATTAGAAAAGTGTCCTACCCTGACAATAACACCACTTTTGCATTACAAAAATCAGATTTAAAGTGATAGAAATAAAGGTTGTGATCAAAATAATGCTTCAATATTCTATAATAATTAGCAGTTTCTCACAAAGTACTAACTATTCTTTAGCCGTTTCATGAGACAAGTGCAACTGACGATCACCAGCATATAAATAAGCTGTGGAACTTTACACACAACTGGGGAAATCAGAAGTATATAGGATGAAGAGCAAAGACCCAAGACAACTAACCTGAGGGACACCCACTATTTTATCAGAGGAGTATATGTCTCACGGCCTGGCCTTGCGATCTGTGGCCTATCCTTTAGATACTATTTCACCCATTCGATTGCATTTTTACTAAATTCATGAAAGTGGCATCACCTTTGAATAATGCTTGAAAGTGAAATGCTTCCAGAAAGTTTCAAATTTCTAACTGAACTTACCACTACTACTAAGATAAAAAGTACTTAATAGGATACAATGACATGTTACTTTAGTATATAATATGGCATTGAATAGTAAGTTTTTTGGAAAATTATCTCTTCCTTCAAAATTTGTTTATTTGGCGAATGACAGTTTGTTCTGAAAATCTTTGAGGTGCATGTAATATTGGTTTTGGTCTTAATTGAGGGACACTTTTCCAGAATAATAGCCTTGGAATAGGTGATCAATAAATATTTTTCGCAAAGAGCATGGGCATTTAGATACTTACACCAAGAATTTTACTCCTTACACATAGCTCATGTAGAGGTAGTCTATCAGTAGAGAATTTGGGTGGTGTTTTTGATAAGAACGACGTAGATATGTTTTTGCAATACATAAAAGGCATTTATACAAGTAATGTATATGTACACATTCACAACAGAATCGACAAAATTAGTAGCAAATAAAATATAAAATGACGAATATTTGTATGTTTCAACTACAAGTATACCATCAAATATCACAATATAAAAGATCATATTACTGTTGGTTATTTCATTATATTTTACAATTAAAAATTATATGTAATTTCGGTGAAATTAATTTTTACAAACTACATTATAATAAGTTAAAGTCTTCCTTGTGCCCTATAGCAAAGCGTCGGAGTCTATGTATGTCTTGGGTTACAGAATGTACTATAGCAGAGACACGGTTTCTAGTCCGGTAGTGTTAATAAAGGCAAAGTCCTCCTTATCATAACCCTACAAAAACGTCTTAAAGCGTGATATCTCTTATAGCAGAAAGCTAAGTCTTTACACAACCTCTCCATCGTTGAGGAAGAGACCAGTATGAAGAGCGCAGTGCCATTAGTCTATCCTCAAGTCTTTTTAATCTTCGGTACATCATCAAAATGCTTTCTAACATGACGTATAGGTACATTATTCCACTTACAGATGCAATTATCCCATTCTTTATGCTATGTAGAAATATAAATTATTTTTAAAGCCATAAATTAACGGCTTATGGTTTTCCAAATATTGAGGATAAAATACCAAATTTTTAAAGAAACGCCTGATGTATTTAAACTTGCGGCTGTTTACTGAAATTCAGAAAATGTATGTATAAATGTTAAAATCTTACCAACAAACTGACGGTGAATATCCCAGTGGTGTTTACGGAATTATTGCCACCTGGTGGTGGTGGTTTCACCCATCAAATGTAATTAATAATATATCGATGTAATTAACGTAATATTAATGTAATTAATAAAAAAACACTATTTACATTTATTTTTTTAAGTATGTCTATGTTGATACTGCAATGTTTAAGAAATCTATCTCCTTTTCCTAAGTCAAGTATAATATTGCAGGACATATTAGCTCCAAAATACACATCGTCAAGTTTTTCCAGCGTAGAATTAATCCAAACAAAGCCACCGGCTTCTTTAGTTGTTTACTTAAGTCCTCTATTGTCAAACTTATAATTGAAATATGATCCGTTTAAAGCTGGTTCTTAGAATTCTGATGTAATTTACATGTTTTGATTAAGAATGTGAGACTCTCTACATACGTGAAACTACAACTAAAAATAAGTATGATAACTAAAAAATAGGCTGAGCTTTATAAAAGCCTATTGATAACCAGTTTGCATGTTTGTCTAGTGATCAGACAATAACAATGGAACGGTTTGAGATACAAGGTTGAAATATTGCACCAAGGCCTCTGTTAAAAAAAACAGACATAATACTTCGTTGAAAGATAAATGTATCTAAAAGTAATAATCTTTTTAGAACACAGTTGGAAAAAGTAAATCTAATGACTAAAAGTTTTTAAACTAGCATAAAAAGTAAGAAATTAATACATAAATTTGAACAATATAAAAACCTTTGTAATTGGTTTGTCTTCACCCTGGGGGATTTGATCGTCATTTTTAATGTCCAGTAAAGATGAAACATTTTTTAATCCACTCAAATAATCTTTTTCGAAATTTGATTGATATTTTGTCACATTTCAACGAAATCTTTAAAGTCAAAAATTATATTAAAATAAGTTATAATAGCCTGAATATTTTATTGTTGTAAATATCTTTCAAAATAAGTAGGCCTATATCAGAAGACGAAACTTATTCCTTTCGCATGGAGTTGAAATATAAGTAGAGATTTCATAACTTTTTTTGTTTTAATAATAAAATACAAACGATTTAATAATATTTTAATTTATTCATAGTCCAAGATCAGACAGCTTATTTTAATTGTTTAACATTCTGGACTTTTTAGAAATTGGTAGGGACAATTCTCTAATTAATTAATCGATTGTCACCCAAGCTTGTTTTGGTGGAAGTCCAAAGAGTTATAAGTATGACATGGTTTTCTATAAAGATGAATTATATTTAGTTATACACAACTAAAACTATCCACCTGACAAGTAACTAAATTTGTAATTGGTTAACAAATATTAAGGAAAAATATCGAACTTAAATCTAAATATATTTTTTTGAATGAGGTGTATCAACTATTTATGTATCATGTGTCCAATGAATTTAAGTGTGACAAGCAAAGAAAATATACGATATAAGCAACATATTTTCGTTTGATATTTTTAACCTTATTGATACTTTTTTTATTGAAGTCTTCACTAATAAGAGTGCAGCTGATGATCAATCTATTTATAAGGAGACATTCCTTATCAATTTTTATATACCAGGTCGTTTGTTTATACAATTGAAATTGGTTCTTATAGACTGCCAGTTTAGGTACAAATGTGTGTATTCCAAAATTGTCTCGTTTTCATGTTCGTTAAGGATTAGACCAGCTTGTTTACATAATAAATTTTTATATACCTTTAATTTAGACCATTTGAATCGAAAATAAAGAGAGTTCTCAGTTATACCAAGAGTAACGTACGTAGCGTAGCAAGTTTCATGTATCTAGAGTTTCCCTATCAAGAAGTATCGTACGGACTAACAGACAATGGCACGATTTTAAGAAGGTACTCTCGTATCCGGTTTCTTAATATGAATATCTGACAAACCACCATTTTTTCGTTTTAACTATGATTTGTTGAGGGATTCACTTGAGCTTGGAGGAACGTATGCTTTGGTGTGGTCATGCTTTGTGACCTTATTAAAGCCATAGATGATGTAACGCACGATTCACCATTACATTAATTTAAGTTGCATTATTAGTGATAAGGAATAGATTTATTTAACTTATAATCTTCAGTTTTTATTTTATAGCTCTTCAGCTAGATTGTGTCATGTATTTTCATGTCATTATCCGTTTGTGTTAAATTCAACCATTTACACCTATATTTTACTAAACGTATTTTAATGTCCAAGAATGCATATTGTTAAGTACCCATATACGTATATTATCTCTTTGTCTGTTTGCCTTGTTATTATAAATGTTTTTGTAATATACAAAGCTTCGGTGGCGAGATACACCAATTCGATATCAAAATTACTACAAGAGGATTAAAGATGAAGTTCTAGTTCCAGACGGAGCAATAAAACTTATCTACTCCGTGATGAGAAGAAAGAAGAAACTAAGACTTTTTGCAAGTTAAGTAACAAGATGAAGTTCCATATTCCGTTTCGACAAGTACTAACGGGGCAGTCTTATCTCTTTTATTGTAAAGAAGTTGGTACAAGTGGAGATCACAATAAGAGGAATCGTTCCCCAGAGTTTGGCTACTACTGGTCACGGTGAATGATTTTCCATCACATAGCAGTTGGATGATTATCACTACAGGTTCAATTGGCATTAGAATAAATTAACATAAAATAAATGTTTGAAACCTCACTTCTGTGTACAATTTCCAGGCTCCAATCTCATAGACTTCACCATAATTCAAAAATATTCTTTTATGACCCACACATAACTTACATCCAGTAAATGGTTGTTGCTAGGTTTATCCTGGAGAATCTGCAGATGGCGCAGAGGAAGAGTGAAGCTTGAACGCCAAAGAAAAAGGTGTGTTGAATCTGTCATGTGCTTTTTACCCCCTTCTGGAGAATCTACAGTTCTGACTCGTGAATAGAATGTCCAAAAAATAGTAATATTTTAATCCAACATAATATGAAAACCGATAGATTTTTTTAAAGACAGAAAATGGTAGTATATTTTAGGATTATTTCTTATGTGATCTGAAAACAGTGATGGAAAAGGACCAGTGTTATTTTATCTACAAAATTATTTTAAAAGTTTATTTGAACTTACATGGTTCAAAATGTATCCTGGTTCAATATGGAAAGGCAACGAATAGTTTATATTTTACATTAAAACAAGCAAACAAATATGACGGATACGTCACCAGTTGTCAGTCTGCGGTTGTGGCTGTACGCAGAAACGTCAGAATTATTACACGCCTGAGTGAAAACTGTCACATTTGATAAATATGTAATGAGCATAAAGATGCTTTTTTTTAACAAACGTTTGTTACAAAAATATCCTACTGAATACCAGCTTTTACAGACTTAAAACAATATACACCGCTGATTTTCTTGCTAAATTTTTAATCAATAAAATATTTTATATAACTAATCAATAAAATAAAAAGTTTCTTGACCTTAATTAAAAAGCTTTGTTACAGTAAGGCATTATTTTTTCAAAATTCTCCTGTCTTTATGTTTACACAAAAATCATTACAGCAAAGAAAATAATCTATATCTTATTCATTGAGGGATCGCCTAAATTGTTTTTTTTTACGGAGTGTTGATATGTACCTAATAGAAGAATAACAGCAACATTGATAAGAGTTTCGCCATGTCATAAATAAACTTGATACCTTAGTTGCCTTTCTACAGTATTGAGTGCAGTAGCTAGCTGTAACTCAGAATTTTGCCTAATTACTGTTTTTGTCACTGTATTACTAAGTGTCTTATACAATGTATATGTTCTCCTAAACAAATATTTTATGCTATATCTTTCTACTATCCTTCTAAAAGGTTTGCCTACATTAACAGTTAATCAAGAAAATTTACATTAAAAGGTAATATACTATAAGTTATTAATAAATCAATATTTATAGTAAAGTGCATTGGTATTAGAGCCCACTGTGACACAATTTTACACAAAATAGAAATCACTTACAGTGATTGAACTACTGTACTCATATTTAAAACATGACAGCTAGTGGCAAATCAATTACGAAAAAGTTTTATAAAAAGAAAATATCGAGCGTTTCATAATAAGTGATAGAGAACTCTATAGTTGTTAGCAATTTTGACTGATATGTAGTGAAGTAACAGAGCTAAACATCATTCGCACACTTCTACACAATGCCGGTTTTTTCAAAAACAGCCATTTTAACCAGCCAAGTATTTGGGGGATTTTTTCTGACCTACTCTTCGGTGCCAAACGAAGGGCAAGAACTGAGATTTTCCCTATCATGGTTCACATGGAGTTTGATCTCTACAGTAGCTCAAGCGACACTTCCATATTATTGGATGTATCTCTTTTATTTCAATACACTGGCCACCTTGCCCTCTTATTGGACCACTAATACTACCACAGCCGTAATGATTCTAGAGTTTTCCGGTTTGTCATTGACATCAGTCGTTGTCTTTGTCAGCAATATCAGAAAATATCAGTGCTTTGTCAATTTCCACAAAACTGTGGAGAGTGTTGAGGACACTTGGAGTGATATTAGCCATCAGCCACCTGAATCCAGAATAAACATCAGGTTCTCAGTAGCATACTTTGTCCCTACAGCCCTTGTTACGTATGATGTAGTTAAATGGGGAATAACTACAATAATTGCGCTAGAAAATCAAGTAATGATTTCAATATGTTATGTGTCTTACTTAGCTACTATATTTCGATTGACTTCTTTATTTGTTAATTTCACCGATGTCACTCAATATTTGTCTAAAAGTTTTAAATACATCAGCATCAGGGTCGAGCAGGAACTAGCCCGCCAGTGTTTCGGACGACTAATGGAAAATCAGCATATGCTATATATTGAAATATCACAAGAAAGTTCTAACTCGCAAAAGTGTGAGGTGAGAACTCTGTTGAACATCTACTGGTTGCTGGTTGATGCTGTACACCAGGCGAATGCCTTCTATTGCGATCAGCTGATGGCTACTATCTCATATTTGATATTCAGTATCGTATTCAACCTATACTATGCTGTCTTGACTTATGAGTCAGGTGACTACATAAAGTTTATATTCCCATTTATCTGGGCTTTGGCTAGCATTAGTTACATGATGGTGATGGTTCGATCTGCCGATGACGTCACTAAATAAATTGACAAGATTATGATAACGATCTGCAAGAAGATCCGAGAGGATATTGATCCTGCTATGAGGACACAGTTGGAGAGGTTTCTTCTCCAAGTAACTACCGACACACCTACATTTTCTGGACTTCACCTCTTCAAAATTAAAAACGATACCCTAACTAAGATAGCAGGAGCAGTGACCACCTACTTGGTAATTCTGCTTCAGTTCCAGAATCAGAACGAGGAAATTTAAAGTCGAATGTCATCTGTGTTGTATAGACAGTATATTGCTGTGTTCATTCAAAAATTACAGGTAAAGCTAATTTTTTGTGTCTACACGAATCACTGATGACACAAAATTATGATTTTTGAAAAGAAATGAAGTATTCAAGAATAAGAATATTTACAGGTTATTCAATTTAATTTCGTGTATTATCAGAAAAATGTGACTTTCAATCCCTTTATTATGACTCTCTTTGCTTTTTTGAGTTGTATAAAAACTGTTGAAAACCTATTCTTTCAGAAATTAATATCAATTTTACGAAAATGAAAAGAAGTAGGCTTGAAAGCATGCTACGTTTTTACTTTCAACGTAGGAAACATTAGCTAACTTAGAAGTCTCTTAGATCCCGCTATCTATCCGTTCTACGATTAGAAATAAGTGCTTACTTAAATTCTTAAACATTAGCTAACTCAGGAGACACTTACAACCTTCTGTATATTTGTTCTAAGAGTTCAAAGCAGTAAGTCAAGTTAAGTTTGCAATCGGTGGAATACCCTCGGTTGGCATTTGTGTTTTATGTTTTATAATTATTACGCAGTTCATTGTCAAAACTGATCTAAGCCATTTAAACAAAGAATGTAAAAAAAAAAATAATTCCCGTTATCTATTATGCACAGTTTTTCATTTACTATTAGTATAAGTTTCTATGTAAGAAAATTCAAATTTTCTTTCTAAAAGAAGTTTTTTTTTAAATTCGTGATATTTGTATGATTATTGTACATGAATGATATGCTTTCTTTATTTACCTACTTCAAATCTAAATTAAAAAAATTTATATTGCATAATATATATATGGTACAGACAATCCTCTGATTGCCTTATTTCTGTAGTTACGACATCTTGAAATACATGACAAAACAAAATTTCTTATTAAAAGTGGTAAATAACATTGAAATTTCTATAATCTTTTCAGTTTGAGCTGTAAAAGAGATAAAAATGCACTAAACTTTTTTTTCTATGTTTTATGAGAAGTAAACATAAAATGGATGTAAAACTGTAAAACACAATTTAAAGCAGATGTACGTTAAGATAGTATTGAAGTAATTTTTATTTTAGTTAAATATTAGATGCAATGGTCCTTCTGTTTGTATTCAAATGAAAATTATTTTTACATTAGTATAAACTCGAAGAAATGAAAGGTTTACAAAAGTATTAAGATTGCAGGTTAGTTGATGCTTATTGAGTTCCTAGATAATCTTTAGTGTATAAGAATTTCCAGAGCACATTCATGTTTAAATAATAACAAGTTTGCTAAATATATATAAATATAAATATGGTTATAATACACGGTAAAAAATGTGTGTACTTCTTTTAGAAATAAATTAATGATTTTCCTCAACTGAAAGGTGTAATAACTCAAAATACATATACCTAATAAAAATTAGAAAAAAGTTTGCCAAGAAAAGTTTGTTTGAAAGAGCTGGTACTTTATAGCAAGAACACTCTTTACAAAACATTCTGCTGTTTGTAAATTGACTCTGCGCAACACATTTAGGTCCTATACTTTTACGTATTACTAGTATTCTAGTTTTTTACACCCAATTCATCTAATTATGTCTTTGAAATATAGATGATACTGTTAATATGACTTTATGCCTTTTTCAGATATCACTAATTATCGTTATGGAAACCTCTGCAAATTGTTAAGTTAACTAGCGTGTATGGTTAAAGATTTTAATAAAAACGTATGTAACAATATAAATCTGAGTTTTATTATGTTATTAAATGAAACATGACACGTAATTCGGCGTTATTTTATCTTAAAATATTTTTCAAAAAGAAGGCATAAGAAACGAATAAATAACTATTCCCACATTTTAAATTTATTTTAAAACATTTAATACTGTATGTTTGATCTTTTCAGTTTTAGCTTTCATACATTTGTTAGATATATTGCTATTATTTTTATCAAAAATGTTGTAATTTGGTTTTTAATATAGAATTGATATTTTAAGCACTGTTTCATAAAATAAAGAATTATTTTAAAAAATACTTTTGTAATTATGGTAGCTTTCAAGAATAATAAGTTTTGTAACATTGACAATGTCAAGAACATCCCCATTATCTCTTCGAAATTTACATTGTTCTTACTGAATTTTAAACTAAGGAATGCAAGATAAACCGTTATTGTACGTATTGACATCCTGTCTTTTGCTTTCCTTAAGTAAAAGGAACATTACTGTCTGTGTATGACACTACACAGGAGGCCACTAGAGTATTGATATTTGGCGTTCAGAAGACAGCAAGAAAGATAAATATTAAGTCAGATATCACAAATTACGTAGCTGTTTCCTCTTGGAGAGGTAGCGTCAAGTTTTGTGTACATCAGCGTTCACTTAAGTCTACGTTACTGCATAAAGATTTTCTCTCGTATACATAAACGCAGCTCACTTTAGGGAAATATGTAGTTCCGTATAACGTGCATGAAATTTCTTCTATTTATTATTAAATTCAACAAAATATTCCTAGTGTTTCCTGAACATATAAAAAAAAACCATCTAATTGAAATTGTTTACCTGTATAGCTCATTTTATTGTATCAATTCAAACCTTGAAATTTAGCATAAATAATTGCAATGATAAAAGATAAATAGATGAACAGTTTTATTTTTAATGTATATAAGTTTTATGTGTTTATAACATATTAGACAATTAGTTTTACTTAAAGTATATGAAAGGATTGTTCTTTAGCTTTCTTTTATATTATGCATGATCCTTAAAATAAATACTAACTTGCCTTAGACTATATAAATGAATGAACGTTCAATATTTTCCGTTCAATTTGATATTGTATGGCAGTTAAACTGCACACACTCCGAGTCCTTATACAGGGTTGTCCAAAAATATGTTACCACTTATATGGGTTTCACTTTTATTTTATTAACATAATAACACACACTATTTTACAAGTCCAAATGAAGTTAATGTACTCATTCCACCTGTATTCCTTCGTTCTCAATGCATTTATGAAGTCTTCACCATACTGACCATAGCTCGTTCACACATTTCCTTAGGTATGGAGCGGACAACCGTGGTTATGCGTTCTTTAAGGTCATTAATGTCAATAGGTCTTGTAGCATACACACGTTCTTTCACCATTCCCCATAGCCAGAAATCACATGGAGTCAGGTCTGGTGACCGTGCTGGCCACGCCAATGGTCCAGCTCTTCCAATCCAGCGTCTACCAAATGTATCATCCAGGTAATTTCGAACCGCTAAGGAATAATGCGGTGGTGCACCATCTTGCTGAAAGTAACCAGATGTTAGGATACGTAGGGGAAGATTGTCTACAACAAAATTTTGCAACATGTCTAGGTAAGAATCTCCCGTTACAGTCTGTGCATTAAAGAAATATGGACCAAGTACTCCAAACTTCGAAATGCCACACCATACGTTAACTTTCGGAGAGGATCGTGTGTGCTCTCTTCGATCATGGGGATTGTATGTACCCCAAATGACGCAATTGTGCTTATTCACATTGCCGCTGACATGAAATGTGGCTTCATCCGACATAAAGAACACAACATTAGGGTCTATGTTCGTCATTTCTAAGAACACTTCTGCAGCTCGTACACGAGCAATTTTATCAGCATCAGAAAGCGCCTGTACCATTTGAATGTGGTACGGCTTCATTCCCAGGTCTAAGTGAAGAATTCTTAAAACACTAGTCCGCGCGATTCCGGTTTCCATTGCTACTCTCGTACTTGACTTCTTTGGGCTATTAATAATTGTGCCTTGAACATTTATGATGTTATCTTCTGTTCGAATACTTCTGGGACGTCCACTGTTCCCTTTACAATCATTGGTCACAGCCCCTGTGCGCTCAAATTTCTCATGAATTCGACGGATAGTTAAACGACTTGGAGGATCCTTCTGAAACCATTGTTGAAATTTGTTTCTTACAACTGAGGGAGATCCGAATACTTCCATCCAATCTGCTACCTTTCTTCTCTCTTCCAAAGTAAGTCGGGTGGCCATATTTAATCTGCAACAACAAAAACTTAATGATTATATAATACCATTTAAGTGGTAACATATTTTTGGACAACCCTGTATATTAGCCTGCCGTAGTTTTGAAGCCTCTTAAATTGGGATATAATCAGGAAATCTTTTTTTCCTGGATTGGAACAAATAAAAAACAATGGTATAGTTTTAAAAGTTATTGGAAAGTCCTAATAATCCAATTGTTAAGTACCTTACGTTAGATGCATCAGGTGCAAGGAAAGCAACATTTAAATTACAACTGTATCGGCAAGATGGCTCAATATACTATTAGTCTAGGATTATAAATTATATGTTGCATTAAAAAAAATTTATTTATCTATGCTTGTGCTAGGATCTCATCTAAATAATCAGTTATTATGTTACAACAAGTGTTGTATTTGTGTTCCGTAGTAGGGTTTCAGTTAGCATATAACTAATACGCACAAAGCCACCGGCTTCTTCAGTGGTTTCAGTTGTCCTCATTTACAAAACGTATAATTGTATTGTCAACCAGCAAAGGTTACCTCCTACGGTTATTCTGCAGTCCTTGTATATCGCCTTATTTATTTAAAATAAACACTAGGTATAAAAGGTTACGCTTAAATTGTAAAATAATGTTTTTAATGAGTGTAAAAATACCTTTGTCTGCGTTTGTCAGAACAACGATAAGTGATAAAGGTTTGAAATTCTTTTTCAATAATTTAATTTACTAAAGAAACATGCTATTCGATTTCAGTAGTTTTAGTGAAAATGAGTGTGACAACAATTACATATTTGAACAATTTGAATACCTAAATATACCTAAAAGATGGCTTAAAAAACTAAATCCTATATATAGACGTAAGTCATTTGATAGCTTCCCTTTTGTATTATTCAATTAATGTATTAGATAATCTTTGAAATCTTTTAATACTACAGTGTGGGCTTTGTTTAATTTACTTTCATTTATTCAGATAAATATTTCATTGTTTTATTTTATTTACACTCCCGTTTACTCACTGCTATAAAATAATTGTGTGAATTAAAAAAGTAAATTCTTTGAACTAATCGAAATTATTTAATTCCAGTGGAAATGGATCGAACAATGTTAATAAAAAACAGATTTCCATCTTATGTATTAATTAAATAATACACTGCTAATTCAATCTGATTGATCTAAATTGTACTTTTTTCTAATTATTGTCCTTGCCCGATTTAACGTTTTCTGGTACAACATGATCTGTCTGTATTATGATCTATGATACATATTATTGTTACTAATATGTATGTAATCGTAAATACTTATTTTTAACTTCTGTTTGATCACGTATAAACCTTAAAATGGTAGTAACTATTTTTTAAATTATTGATTGGCTTGTATTATGCTACGTTTTATTCAACCATAACTTAAACTAGTAGTCGAACAGTAGAAAGAAAATTATATTAAAACATTCCCTCTGTATTTATTTAAAAATAATTATTGATACGGGTCCATTAAATGTTGGTCAATTCATGATGGTATTCTCATAATGACGCAATATACATATAATATTTCTAGATAAAGTGTAGAGAACAAAGAAAACCTTCGACCACTGTCTACATCAAAATTATATTTACCTGCTGATAAGAAATCGAATTTCCATGAGATGTCATTACCTTTTGTTTTCTGCGTAATACGATTTATAATCTAAATAAGATACAATCTTTGTTTTATAAAATCGTATACACAATTTGTTTTTGCAAAATGTATTTGCT
Source organism: Homalodisca vitripennis (assembly GCF_021130785.1). Classification (NCBI taxonomy): domain Eukaryota; kingdom Metazoa; phylum Arthropoda; class Insecta; order Hemiptera; family Cicadellidae; genus Homalodisca; species Homalodisca vitripennis. Next base: position 99,109,475 of record NC_060213.1, on the reverse strand, counting down.
GTTCTTTTAAACTTCGTGAATAATTGAAAATCTTTTTGTGTTTTCATTAATAGTACCTTGTAAATAAAGTATAGTTGACTTATAATAAATAATATTTGGTATTTATTCATCCGCGATATTTATTGTATAAACGCTTGTAAGTGATAGATACTTATAAGGAAAATTAAGATGTACTGAAAATGATAGGCTTTGCTAGTTCGCAGCCAACAAATGAACCATAGAGTTACCGCTGTATCCACTTGATTCGAAATATGTATTATATAAATAAATCCATGTTCTTTAGGAACATTTAAAACAATCTGCAGTACTTTTAAATTAATTAGTTAGTGCAATTGCAGTACAGTGAGTGCAAAACTCTCACAGCCCCGTATCATCGTAGCGACTTTAAGTCAAGAACAAATAAATAATTTAATAACAATCTATACATTCATGCCATCTAATTAACGCGTCCGGCGAAACCTATCCCCTTGGGCATAGTAAAATGATACATGCTAACAAAAACATGGATTTTTCTGTATTTACTCCTTCTTTAACAAGTCTGTGTATAACGCAACGGCGTATTACATTTGGTTATTACTGTCATTGTTTGTGGAGATTAACAAAATTTAGATAAGGAGATTACAAATTTATCAATTTTTAAGCTTGTACAATATAATTTACTACTGTCATACAATCACCAGTAACGTATATTTTAAAGTTTAAAATGTCAATATTTTTTGGTTTATTTTTATTTAGATTAAAATAAAATTGAGAACCATTTAAAAAAATGGTTACTTAAAACGTCTCTTAAAAGACTGAGCCTGTCATTTGTAGCATAATAAAAATAATTGTAATAAGTGTAAGGAACGAGTATATAAAACTTTTCTATATATTTTAAACATTGTAAAATAAGGAAATGTTGTGTAAACAATGATATACATTTATATATATTCATTTGAAAATTAACAATCTACTTTACTATAAATCCCTGTCCATAAAATTGTAAAATCAGATTTATTTCTTCTAATGAAAAGAAAAAGGTTTTTGTCAGGATAAATATGTGAAATATGTATTAAAACACAGGTTGTATGGCAAACATCTAAGCGGGGGCCAAACACGTCCGAGTCATGATCGATAAGTATGTCTTGTGTTACAGAATGCACCACAACAGCGACACGGTTTCCCCGGTAAAGGTGGGACATACAATAACTCCTTAAGAAAGGCCGACTATAAAAAGTCTTTCCCTCTATATCTATTTATGACCGGAAGTTAAGACCCAATTCTTAATTTTTTTTAGAAGCTTTCTATCACTGACCAAGAGACTAGTCACTGTTCCATTGGGTACGAGCTCCATCCTCAAGCCCAGTGAATCCCTAAAAAATCGGAAAACATCTATTCTAACATGTACACGTAAATTGTTCTACTTAAACATGCATTTAGCCCTAATTTTCTTTATACGTAGATGGTTCATTTTATATTCCTAAATATATCGATATGCTTTACTAAGTATTGGTGGTAAAATGCCCAATCGGTAACAAAATCCCTGATGCATTGGAACTTACAACTTTTTACTAAAATGTGAAAACCCATAAGTGACAGTGTATATCCCAGCGGCAGTATCCAGAAATATCACTGTATAAGCACACCCGAGGAGGTAAACTAAATTTTGTTACTTATGGATTGTCATATGATGTAATGTATGTCTCCTATATACAGATTAATTACATTGAATCCCACTATAAATCCAATACAAGCACTGTATATATTTATTATGCACACTTATAAAAGCAATTCACCTTTGAAAAAACTACGATTCAGAATTTTAACGACCCTTTGCTAGGTCATGTTCAATGTTATAATATCTAAGCGTGAAAATGCAAAACGCCAAGTTCCATCAGCGTTGAATTAATGCAAACAAAGCAACTGGCTTCTTTAGTTGTTTGACTTAAGTCCTCTTTTTTCAAACTTATAATTGAAATTTGATCGAGTTAAAGCCGGTTCTTAGGCTCCTGCAAAATTTTCCACAATTTATTTTAGAATGTGAGATCTTGTTTCTAACTTATAACATTTAAAGCCATTACTGTAAGTACATAATAAAATAACAAGAAAGCGAGCACATTATTTTTAAGATAATAGAAACGTGTGGGATTTGCGTTGCAACACCGAAAGTCATGCAAGATTTAAACCATGTTAATAATATCGTATGTAGTGAGATCATTTTTTACTGTGGGACATTATAATAAACGTAAGTCCAAGGGTTTTTAAGGTAATCCAAAGCTAGATATATTTGAATTTGTTTGGTTGCTAATTTTAAAATATACAATCCTTCTTACATTACCCATTGTACGAATATGTTTCTTAAGTTACAACACAAATACTTTAATCTATATTTGTACTTGGTAGTCAAAGGATGATCTGAAAGAAAACACTTTGATCTCACCTAAAATCTATACAAATTTCAAAATGCTGTTTTCACGACAAAGTGAGTTATAAATGTTCCCCTGAAGGACTATTTGGTATATCAGTAGGTACGAACACAATTTTTATATTAAAAAGGCCGTTAAATTAATGAAATCAAAATTATTTCATATCTAAGAGGTTTTTCGATATTGACAGTAATTTATATTTACAGTAGAAATCCACTTTGATTAGATTCCACTGTGACACATTTTTACACAATGTAGGAATCACTTAGAGTGATGGAGTTATTGTACTCATATGTACAATAAATTGCAGGGCAACGATTGGGAAATCAATTACGAAAAATTCTATAAGAATAAAATGTCGATCGTTTCAAAACAAGTTACAGAGAACTCAATAGTTGTTACCAACTTTTACTGAAGAGTAGTGCAATTAAACAGCAAAGCATCATTCGTACAATTCTACAGAATGCAGGTTTTTTTCTAAAGAAGTACTTTTAACCAGCCAAGTTTTTGGGGGATTTTTTCTCAGCAACTGTTCTGAGCCAAACGAAGGGCAAGGACTAAGATTTTCCCTATATTGGTTCACATGGGGTTTGATATCTACAGCAGCTCAATCGACACTACCGTATTATTGGATGTATCTACAACACCTAAATGCTCTGGCCACCTTGCCCTCTTATTGGACCACTAATACTAGTACAGTCGTAATGATTCTGGAATTTTCCTATTTATCATTGACATCAGTCGTTGTCTTTGTCAGCAATATCAGAAAATACCAGTGTTTTATTACCTTCCACAAAATAGTGGAGAGTGTCGAGAACACTTGGAGTGATATTAGGAATCGGCCTTCGGAATCCAGAATAAACATCAGGTTCTCAGTAGCCTACTTTGTCCCTGCAGCCCTTGTTACGTACGATGTAGCTAAATGGGGAATAACTACAATAATTGAGGTGGAAAATCAAGTAATGATTTCAATATGTTATGTGTCTTACTTAGCTACTATATTTCGGCTAACTTCTTTATTTGTTAATTTCACCGATGTCACTCAATATCTGTCTAAAAGTTTTAAATACATCAGCATCAGGATCGAGCAGGAACTAGCCCGACCGTGTTTCGGACGACTAATGGAAAATCAGTATATGCCATATATTGAAATATCACAACAAAGTTCTAACTCACAAACGTGTGAGGTGGAATCTCTGATGGACATCTACTGGTTACTGGTTGATGCTGTACACCAGGCGAATGCCTTCTATTGCGACCAGCTGATGGCCACTATATCATTTTTGTTCTTCAGTATCGTATTCGATCTATTCTATGTTCTCTTGACTTATGAGTCAGGAGACATAGAGTTTATATGTTCATTCACCTGGGCTTTACTTAGTGTTAGTTACATGGTGGTGATGGTTCGATCTGCCTCTGACGTCACTAAGTCAGCTGACTGCACTATGATGACGATATGCAAGACTATCCATAAGGATATTGATCCTGCTATGAGGACACTGTTGGAGAGGTTCCTTCTACAAGTAACTAAAGATAGACCGATATTTTCTGCACTGAATCTCTTTAAAATTGAAAAACAATATCCTAACTAAGATGGCAGGAGCAGTGACCACCTATTTAGTAATTTTGATTCAGTTCCAGAATCAGAACAAGAAGAATTAAACTTCGAATGACATCTGAGTTTATAGACAATATAGTGTTGTTCAATCTAACATAACTGCCATAGCTACTTGTTTTCTGTTCAAAGGTACCACTGGTGACACAAAATTATTATTTTTGAAAAGAAATTCAAGTATTATTGAATAAGAATGTTTCCAGGATATTTAATTACAATTCCTGTATTCTGAGAAAAATGTAATTTAAGTCGTTTGGTATTACCTCTACTGATCGTTTTATGTCTTTTTTACTAGTTTTGTACCTTATAAGAAAAACTTGCAAACACATTTATATTAGAGATTAACACAATTTTAAAAGAATTAACCTTGGAAGCATGCTACTTTTCTACTTTCAACTTAGAAAACATTAGCTTACTTAGAAGACACTTAGAGCCTTCTCTCTATCCTTACTAAGATTTCCAAGCCGTGCTTACCCAAAGTCTTTAACAGTTTAAGTTTATACTCTTGTTGGCGGATTACTCTTGTTTGATTTTAGTTTTATTATTTCAAATAGGTATCGCATAGTTCGTTTACAATGGCAAGAGAACTAAGGCATTTAAACAAAAGGAGTACAAAAATGATTTCACGTTTTTTATTATGCACATTTTTCAATTCTTTCAGTGAAACTCGCTTATAGTAATGAGTATTATTTTATTTTAATTTTTTAAAGTAATGATTGTGTTAGTATTAATAAGATTTGTATATAATGTTTCCTTACGTTTGTTTAAATTTTTTTTTTCTGTAAGAGGAATAAATATTATTTTTCTTATATTCTTATTCTTTACTATGAGTAAAAGTTTGTACATAAAAAATTCTTTTTTTTACGTTTGAAAGAGGTAATGTTTTGAAAATGTAGACATGTTTATGATAATTGTACATTTAAAAATTTTTTTGCGTTTACATTTTTCAAATCTGTTTTAAATGTTTTTATTGCACAATATATATATATATATATATATATATATATATATATATATATATATATATATATATATATAGTATAAAGCAATCTGATTTTTTTCTATAGTTATGACGTCGTGAAATGCATGACAAAGGAACATTTCTAATAAGAGTTGGTAGATACCATTGAACCTCCTATGTCCTTTTCAGTTTGATCTGTAAGTGACAGAAAAATACACTAAAATTATTTTTCTATGCTGTGTGAAAATTAAACATGGCTTAAAAATGGATAGAAAACTATACACAATTAATTATCCAGCTGTAAATTATAAAACATTGAAATATGTATATTTTTCTTAATTATTACGTAAAACAATTCTTGTGTTTTTATTTCAATAAACGTTCTGTTTAAATTAATATGAACTAGAACAATTAAATAAAAAAACATATTGCAGTGTAGTTGATGGTATTGAGTTCCTAGTTATTCTTTAATGTACAATATTTTACAGAAAAAGTTCTAGTTTAAATAATAAAAAATAATATAAAGACTGGCCTTTGATTAAACAGGTTCCTTAACCTGTTTGATTCCTTATGAATAGATTACACTTCAATATTGTCTATCAAGGTTTATATATACCAGGATAACTGCAATAATGAGAATCCATCAGGTGCACTATTCACAGGCGGAGAATAGTTGTAGTTTTAACTAACGTTCTCCATGGAGTTTTGATGCATGTACAGCTGTTTGTACATCCACAATGGTCATATTTACACAAGCTGATATGGCAACATCACTGGTACAGCAGGGTGTTCTTACATACCTGACAGCAACGGCACGAGAAAGGCACAGCATTAGTTCTTAGTCTCCGTCATGCGTAACAAAATACTAAGCGGAGTTACAGAGGCCTCGAATGAACTTGTCTTCACCGAAACAGCCACGTGCGGGTGACATTGTCACACTTCCTCACACGTCACTAGAACGTTGCATGTGTGAATGCTCTTATAAAAGAACATTTGCTCATCATGCTGGAGTTTTCTTTCAGTGTTGTGTAGTGTGACACCTTATTAATGCGTTTATATATAAGATAGCCCTATAAGGACATAATAATATTGGATAAAACTCGTTGAAACTACTCAGTAGGGATACGTTGTAACATCCACTCTGGTACGACCTCAACTCAATTTAAACAATAAAACTATCAAAACTTGTCTGTCATACACCATTTGAGCGCCAACCATGGAAATATCAGGAAAAGGCGACAAAGATACCTATTATAGCAGAGTAATTATTGTTGTTTTACGTAATAAAGCCCATTGAAAGTGAGGTGATATATATGCAGTTGCTTTTAGTTCCTGAGTTTTTACTTATATACCTTTATACTTATATTGTATAACGCCAAACATTTCCCATTTTGTGCAACAAATAAAGTATACAGCATTTCTGAATGCACAAGAGAGACCACAATAAAACGCTGATAGAAAATCAACGCATTACACATAAGTGAAACTTGGAATTATATTATATTATTTAAGACATATATTTTGTGTAAATTTGTTCCTTTTTGTTAATACGGGCATATTATTTTATTGAATTAAGTTATAGTTACTTGTTATATATTAGTTATTTATTAAATATTCTTTTTAAATGTGTAACGTAATTTACTTGTAATTTGGAATGATATAGAAAATTAGAAATTAGACAGCAACATAGAATCACCTATGTAAATTCTTTATATACAAAATTTCATGCAGTACGCATATATCAGTAATCACTAATAAATGTTAGTTTTTTGAAGAGGAACCTTTAATCTCCGATATAAGCGGTTGTTAGTAAATCAAGTACAATATTTAGGTTCAGGACATTACTTTAATTTTACTGCCCAGGATATGTAAGTATTAGAAATAAAAAAAGATGGGCATACAGAATGTTAAATTTTGGAACAATATAAACAACGTTCATGCTTCACTAAATAACAACAGCTAAGTGACTTAAAAGTGATAATTAAAAGAGGGACAATATAATAATATTTGCTTTATATGTATTGTTAAATTGGTAAAATCCAATGTATGTCATAAAGAGCCTTCCTGTTTAAATAAACGGTAACTTATGGCATGGGGTTCTGTGTCAGTTAATATATTACAAAAGTTGGCAAGTAGTACATTTGATTGTAGTATATGCTAACGTAAAACCTAACTTAAAGGTATCTTGAAGACTATACTTTGCCATTCTCCCCAGTATAATAATAACTCGGATAACGAGTCAATATAGGCTGATTTAGACATATCTGACAACCACCCTAGTAACAAATTCCAAATAATTGGTCCATCATAATAAGTACAATTATTGTATTTTCTAACTTAAAGCTAATTTACGTATCGTTTTTGTGAACTATTAATGAATATCCATTATTGAGGACTTGTGCCCAAGAATGTTCAAGTTCTAAACTCTTTATTCAAGCAAACATATCGATACCTAAAAGCCACAGATCACAATGCGGCTCACATGGCGCGTGCGAGAAAACTAGTAGACAGAAATATCACTACAAGGTTTAAAGCATTTGCAGTCCAACAGCAAACTTCCACCACAACAATTTTTTAATACTATTTAATATTCTAAATAGAATTCAATTTTATAGACTAATAGTATTTACAGCGTCATGATTATATACCAATTTCCAAATACAAAACTGACACTAGGTAATAATAACTAATTGTTTGGCATTGCTAATAGTATAAAATCATGTACTTGGTAACAATAGTGACAAAATTCAGATAATAATAACAATTATATTTGTATAAACTATGAAGAAGATAATACACCTAATGTAAGTGTAAAGTAATAAACTGTAATGAACTAACATTAGCGAGGCAATATCTGCAATACATTCTTGTAATCCTCGTCAATAGCGCCTGGAGACAAAATTATTTATTAATCACCGGTGAGTGACTTTTAAAACTCAGAACATAAGGAGTTAACAGAAGAATTTGTAAGTTTTATCCAATAAATTACCTAACATGATGATTAAAGTTTTTAAACAAAAATAAGAACTACCATAAAATAAAAACAATAGCATAAAATTAATATTGAATAAAGAAATACTATATAACAAATCAAAAATATATCAAACTAATTATAAAAAAATTAAATTAAATTTTACCTTAGATTTGTAAGTTGGGGTGTATTGCACCCCAGCAGTGTTTGTTTGTTTCAGCACTTAGAGTAGGAATGAGTGGGGGGAATATCGTGGCCTTGTAAATTCAGTTGGGCTGTTGACCTAGACGTGGGCAGACGAGCAGAGTTGTCATCGCTACCTGCAGGTAGTTATTATGTGTTTTCTAAAGGCTTGCATGCAGTGGGGTGTATGACACCCCACCTTACCATTTATTTGTACTGTCAGCAATCTTACTTGTACTGTATTACTTTTGATTCTCAGTTAGGTGTTTATGAATTAAGCTATATTGTAATCATCTTACTATCGCAAACTAACCTAAAACACTTCCTTTTCTATTCTAAGTGTCTAACTTTCAGAGCCTAACCTAAAAAACCTTGCTTTACAATCTCTTTTGCGTTCCAGGTTAGACGATGGAAAGTCTAAATGAAGATGAGATTGCTCGGCTACTCTGGGTGGATAACGAAGACGAACACGGAGAAAGACATGATGCTAACATCATACCGCAGGTCATGGAAGAAGAACTCGAAGAAAGTGACGTGCAGCGAGCTGACGCAGTTGCTATCAGGATGGATGAAGAAATTTAACTAGGCCCTCTTGTTCTTGGCAAGGACAATACAACTAGGAGTGTAGTAGCTCCTACTCAAAGAGGTAGGCCCTTAGCTAGAAACATTTTAATTGTAAAGCCTGGTCCGAAGAATGGGACAGAACGAGCAGAATCTCCACTTGAAGCATGGAATTTACTTTTTACTCAGGAAATGTTGAACTTGATTGTTTTGCATATTAACTAAGAAATTGAAACAAAGTCTGTCCACTACTCTATCGGTAACTATTCTGTAAATCCAACAACTTGTCCAGAAATCAAAGCTTTGATTGGTTTGTATTACCTGGCTGGAGTGCTACGTGGGTCAGGTTTAAATGTTAAAAGATTTATGGTCACCAATCTATGGCAACAACCTATTTAGAGCAACTATGTCTATGAAAACGTTTTTGTTTCTAACTGACTGTTTGCGTTTTGACGACAAAAGGAGCAGGCTACAGAGAGTAAGAAACGACAATTTTACACATATAAGAACTCTTTGGAACTCTTTTATTGAAAATTCTAAGAGATTATATTCACCATCAGCTCATGTAACCATAGACGAGCAACTTGTTTCATGTAGAGTAAGATGCTCATTTCTTTTGTACGTGCCCAACAAGCCAGGGAAGTATGGCATTAAATTTGTCATGATGAACGATGCAAAAACTTACTATATGTGTGATGCCATTCCTTATGTTGGTGAAGTTACTGAGAAACTTCCAAATGAGCTGGTTCCTGAGTATTATGTACGAAAATTAAGTGAATCCATCTCAGGAACAAAGCGCAACATCACTTGTGACAATTGGTTCACAACTGTTCCATTGGTGGACCGCATTTTGGAAAGAGAGCTGACGATGATTGGAACTTTGAGGAAGAACAAGCCTCAAATCCCACCATGTCTGTTCCAAGAAAGGGCAGTTAACAGCTCTGTTTTTGTTTTTGACGCAAACAAGACACTGGTATCATTGAGCCCAAAAAGGAAGAAAAATATTGTTTTGGTATCATCTATGCACCACGATGATACTATTGATGAAGAAACAGGCAAACCTGAAATAATTATTGTGTACAATAAGAACAAAGGAGGGACTGACTCTTTTGATAAACTATGTGCAACATTCTCCACCTCAAGAAAGAATCTTCAATGGCCAATGCAAGTTTTCTATGGTATGCTGGACCAAGGTGGTGTGAACGCGTATGTTTTATTTGTTCTTGCAAATCCACAGTGGAAAGAAAAGAAACAACACAACAGGCGTTTCTTTTTGAAAGATCTCAGCGCAGCATTGACTCGCGAACACATGATTGCAAGGAGTCAGCAGGGAAACATTCCCAGACAATTGAAATTACAAATTAAAGCCATCCTTAGTTACAATGAAGAAAGAGAAGATCAAGAAGCTGAGGAGGATCAAGAAGAGCAGCCAGACAACAAGCAAAAGCGGTGCTACATGTGTGATCGTAAAAAGGACAGGAAATCTAAATCTAGGTGCAATGGCTGCAAGAAGCCTGTATGAAAAGATCATTCTTATTTAAAAATTGTACTGACTGAGAAATCCATGAAAACTGTTGTGAGATGTTTTAACAACATTTTTCTATTAACTTGTAAGTCATAATCAAAATTTATTTACAATATGTGAATTAAATATTAAAAAGTAAAAAAAACTAACAAAAAGTATTTACAAATATAAAAAAAATTTTGCTAAAAGTTTTTGTGCTAAGACTAACAAAAAATAGAGAAAATTAAAGTAGAGTAGTTGTTGATTAAGTAGATTTGTATTTTATAGGCAATAAACAACTTCTGTTTGTAAAAAACTGTTTTTTACTTGGGGTGTGCCACACCCCACCTTACCGTATTGGAAACGGGAATTCACCTTACCATTCTAGGGTCAATTTCAGTACAAAATAGTTTTTTGATGAAGAAAAGTTGAATTTTGTTAACGAGAAACTTTTATTTATAGTAAAAGAAAAACTATGCGTAATAAATCGGGAATCAATGTTTCTATATCCTTTGTTTTAATGCCATAGCTCTATTCATTTGAAAATGGCCAATGACAAATAGTTTAGAAGTAATTATAAAAGAAAAAACTAACGCCAAACGAAGTTAATCCGCCAATGTAAACTTTCTTTAACTTGTAAAGACTTTAGGTAAGCACTGCTTGGAAATCTTACAACGTATAGAGAGAGGGTTCTGTCTTCTAAGTTAGCTACTATTTTCTAAGTTGAAAGTAAGAACGTTGCCTACCAACAAGCTTATTTCTTTTCATTTTCGTGTAATTGTATTAATTTCTAAAATGAATAGGTTTGCAAGAGTTTCTTAAAAAATGCCAACTGGTAACAAAAAACATAAAACTATCAGTAGAGGTCTTAAAAAAGCGAGTTAAATTCACATTTTACTCATATTACACGAAATTTGATTCAATAGCCTGTAATCATACTTATTCTAAAATACTTGCATTTCTTTCCACAAATTATAATTTTGCGTTATGAGTAATTGTTGTGTACACAAAACAAGTTGCTATAACAGTTATGTTATATTGAATATCAGCAATATATTGACATCTATATACTCATATGTCATTCAAGGTTTAGTTCTCCTCGTTCTGATTCGGGAACTGAAGGAGAATTACCAAATAGGTGGTCACTGCCCCTGCCATTTTAGTTAGGATATCGTTTTTAATTTTGAAGAAATGCAGTGCACAAAATGTCGGTCTGTCGTTAGTTCCTTGTAGAAGGAACCTCTCCATCTTTGTCCTCATAGCATGATCAATATCCTTATGAATCGTCTTGCAGACAATCATAGTGGTCTTTTCACCCGACTCCGTGACATCAGCGACAGATCGAACAATCACCACCATGTAACTAACGCTAGCCAAAGCCCAGATGAACGAAAATATAAACTCTACGTAGTCACGTGACTCATAGGACAAGACAGCATAGTATAGGTCGACTATGATACCGAAGAACAAATATGACGTAGTGGCCATCAGCTGATCGCAATAGAAGGCATTCGCCTGGTGTACAGCATCAACCAGTAACTAGTAGATGTTCAACAGAGATCTCACCTCACACTTTTGCGAATTAGAACTTTGTTGTGATATTTCAATATGTGGCATATACTGATTTTCCATTAGTCGTCCGAAACACTGTCGGGCTACTTCCTGCTCGATCCTGATGCTGATGTATTTAAAACTTTTAGACAAATATTGAGTGACTTCGGTAAAATTAACGAATGTAGAGGTCAATCGAAATATTGTGGTTAAGTAAGACAAATAACATATGAAAATCATTACTTCATTGTCTAACTGCTTTATTGTAGCTATTCCCCAATTAACTACATCGTACGTAACAAGCACTGAAGCGACAACGTACGCTACTAAGAAACTGATGTTTATTCTGGGATCCGGTAGCTGAGGCCCAATATCTTTCCAAGTGTCCTCGATACTCTCCACTACTTTGTGGAAGTTGACAAAGCACTGATATTTTCTGATATTGCTGACAAAGGCAATGAATGATGTCAATGACATATAGGTATAATCCAGAATCATTACAGCTGTGGTAGTATTGGTGGTCCAATGAGAGGACAAGGTGACCAGTGTATTTAGGTATTGGAGATACACCCAATAGAGTGTCGCTTGAGCTGATGTAGAGATCAAACTCCATGTGAACAATGATGGAGAAAATCTCAATTCTTGCCCCTCGTTTGGCACAGAACAGTTGGTCAAAAAAATCCCCCAAACACATGGCTAGTTAAAATTGCTCCTTTTGAAAAAAACCTGCATTCTATACAATTGTGCGAATAGTGTTTTGCGGTGTTATTTCACTACTTAGCAGTCAAAGTTGGTATCAACTGAAGAGTTCTGTATCAATTGAGAAACTTCTCATAGAATTTGTTCCTATTTGATATTCCACTCGTTGTTATGCAATTTTATATATTAGTACAATAATTCAATCACTCTAATTGATTACTACTTTGTGTACAAATGTGTCACAGTAGGCGCTAATACAACTGGAATTTTACTATAAATATTTATTTAATTAGAAAATATTGCCTATAACCTTGTAGTTTGGATTTTACTGATTACCTGTCAATTTCGGCACACCTTTTATACATGAAGTCATTTTCCTTTCATCAATTCCACGGCTTATTATTATAAGGAATATTAGTCATGCCTACTGATATTCCCGCTGAGAAGCATTTGCACACTTTAGAAACATAGTCCTATGAGTCACGTGACTACGTAGAGTTTATATTTTCGTTCATCTGGGCTTTGGCTAGCGTTAGTTACATGGTGGTGATTGTTCGATCTGTCGCTGATGTCACGAAGTCGGCTGAAAAGACCACAGTTTTTGATATTAAAGTTTTGTAATATAACTGTCTAGGTCCTACAAAGTCACTTAACTGTCATTATTTTATAAAGCATGTTACAAAACGTTGTATTTAAATATAAAATAAAACTAACACTCTATATACATTTATTATCTTTGAATTTTGTTATTGATACCTATCCTGAGGAGTAAAAAATTAAGTTATGTCCTGGAAGCTAATCACTCGTATTACGAACAACGGCTTGTGTCGAAGGTTAAAGAGTTTCCTTCAGGTACTAAAGCTGTATTTGTTTGCCTCGTGTATTGTAGAACTGCAGATAAGAACGGAAGAAAATAATATACGGCAGAATGTTAGACCTTCTTTCCCACGCTGTAAGCTAATAAGACTAGTATTTGAAAAAGAAAATAAATAATAAAGCAACAAGAAAGCGAGCACATGATTTTTAAGATAGTAGAACGTGTAGATTTTCCTGTGCAACAACGAAAGTCATGTATGAGTTTAACCATTTTAATAATATCATATGTAGTGAGATCATTTTTGACTGCGGGTTAGCCACATAACACGCTTAGAATCGACGTTTTAAGTGTCTTTTGCATATTTCGTATAATCTTGTCGTTCAACAATAGCAAATCAGAAGTAAATCAGAAGAAGAGTAAACACCAGTTGGGACAGAAACTAAATACTCTTTTTAGTAATTTATTGTTACAATATTACTTATAACTTTAAGGTAGTACTAGATCAAATTAGTCAGTAAGATTAATCATTTTCTTAAATTAGATAAGAGTGTTCGAAAATGTTTTGAACTATTATATTTGAGTAATAAGTAAAAAATACATTATCAATTTATTCACGAAATGCTACGCTAATGATTATTTCCTAATTAAGACATTCCGCCCACTTTGCACCACCTTTAACCATCAACATAGTTAATTTTTTCAGATATTTTAGTGAGGTGATTTCAGTTCTTTATTGTATCGTAAAGGAACATATCTTAGAAAGAGCCAATCTTCAATAAAGAAGACATTATAATAAACATAAATCCAAAAGTTTTCTTCACAAGTACGAGACTGAACAAAGTGTAAACAGAATCAATTGTTGCCTCCTTGTATAAAATATAATACATTATCTAATGACCATTTATTATAAATGAGAAACGTTTTACTTATGTTTATAACCATTATCTGTACTAAACATTTTAAAATACAATGGTGTCTGTGTTTTAGCGAGTTACTCAGTCATCTAAAACTACTTGGCCGATTTTACTGAAATTGTATATAGACTCTTAGGGTTTCTGGTTAACATATAGGTCTATTCTTTTTATAAATACCTCAGAGATACACCCAACAGGGATCTTATGTCAAGAAGAATAGAAGTGAAAATAGCACTTCACCGCTAAGCTGTCATGGGGTTAGCTTAAAGAATAAGTCTGCATTGACACGCGATCTCATTGCATTTTGGTCTTTACGTGGTAAGTGATACTAAAAGGGTGACCGTGCTCTTATTTGTCTCTTAAGCTAAGGAGTTAGTGTGAAGAATCAGCAAATTTTCGCTGCAACACACATACCTTTGGACAGGATGTGGATAGTAAGCAATAACACTACCTTGCCTGAATAACGCGTTTAGCAAATCTCAGACTTTGTTAATTAGACGGTCATTTGAGAAAAACAAACAGCACCAGTTGTAACAAACATTTGACTTTCGTTATTTTAATATTTTTACGATACTCCAAAGCTAGATATATTTAATTTTGTTTGGTTGCTAATATTAAAATATACAAACCTTTTTACATAACCCAATGTAGGGAATGTATTTCTTAAATTCCAACAGAAATACTTTAATCTATATTTGTAATTGTCTGTCAAACAGTGATCGGAAGGAGACACACTTTTGTCTCACCTAAAACCCATGCAAATTTTGAAATACTGTTTTCCTAACAAAGTGTGTTATAAATGTTCCCCTGAAGGACTATTTGAAAAATCAGTAGGTACGAACAATTTTTCTTATAGTAAAAGGGCCATGGAAATGATGAAAGCAAATGACTTCATAATTATCTAAAAGGTTGTTCGATATTGACAGTAATCTATAATTACAGTAGAAGTCCACTTTCGTTAGAGTCCACTGTGACACAATTTTTCACAATGTAGGAGTACACAGTTATTGTACTAATATGTAAAATTGCATGGCTACGAGTGGCAAATAAATTACGACAAATGTCCATAAGAAGAAAGTATCGAGCGTGTAAAAATGAATGATAGAGAACTGTAAAGTTGTTACAAACTTTCACTAGTAGTGCAGTAAAAGTGCAAAGCATCTTTCACACAAGTCTACGAAATGCAAGTTTTTGGGGGATTTTTTCTCGAGAAAAAGGGATTTTAAGTCGTTTGGTATGACCTCTCCTGATCATTTTATATTTTTTTACCAGTTTGGAATTTTATAACAGAAACTTGCAAATATATTTCTTTTAGACATTAATACAATTTTACGAAAATTAAAATAATTAAGATAGAAGGCATGCTACGTTTCTACTTTGAAGTTAGAAAGCATGAGCTTACTTAGAAGGCACTTAGAGCCTTCTCTCTACCCGTTCTAAGATTTCCAAGCAGTGTTTACTTAAAGTTTAACAAAGTGTTCGATTACTCTTGCTTGACATTAGTTTTATTCTTTTTATATAGCTATTTCATTGTTCGATTTCAAATGACAAGAGAACTAAGGCATTAAAACAAAAAGAGTAAAAAAAATAATTCATGTTTTATATTATGTAGAGTTTTCAATTTTTTTTAAATGAAATTTCCTTATGGAACTGAGTATTATTTTATTTTTATTAATTTAAGGAATGACTGTTTTTGTACCAATAAATTTTATATATCATGTTTCCTTCTGATTGTTTTAAAAATTATTTTTGCATGTAACAGTAAATAAATATTCTTTTTCTTATATTCTTATTCTTGACTATAAATAAATTTCCTGTACAAAAATTCCTTTTTTGCTTCTGAAAGACGTTTTTTTTGAAATTTTAGATATGTTTATGATTACTATAAGTTACATTTAAGATATTTTTTTACATTTACCTTCTTCAAATCTGCTTAAATTATTATTATTTATATTATTATATTATTATTATTATTATTATTGCTTTAATTATTATATATATATATATATATATATATATATATATATATATATATATACAATCCGATTGGCTTATGTAGTTATGACGTCGTGAAATACATGAAAAAAAAACTTTTCTAATACAAATTTGTAGATAAAATTGAACCCTCTATACCTTTTTCAGTTTGATCTGTAAGTGTTGGTAAGGTTGTTAGGCCTGGTCCTACACGGTAAACATGCTAGTCGCGTCGCTCCGTAATTTATTAAGAATTTAAACAGGTTTTCGTTTATTATTGACAGTTGCCACGCTCGGAACATTTATTTTATCTATATTACAAGTGGAATGTGCATAAGGACTAAACTATATTTGTCTTGTAAGTAAGCCACTGATATAAAGTTCTTAACCACAATTTAAACAAGGTTAAACTTGCTTACGAATACACACCGTTACTTTCCTCTATTACGGAGCGCCGCACCGTACAAATTGACTGGACGCTTACTACCGTCATGTGATTGTAGCGCAGTCAGTATAGCTGCGGCAGTCTATACCTTAGTTACCCGGTTCGATTCTCAGACAAGTACGTATATTTTTATTGCTCAATTTCTTTATTTTAGTTTATAAAATTGTAAACCTCATTGTTTTACCACTCATATTTTATCTATTTGTTATATTGTTAAAATGTTATATTATTTATTATTTGTTTATAAACATTTTATTAAAGATAAGTCAACATATTTTATTTTACGACTGGACGATGTTTGCAATAGAAAAAACCAAAACTGGCAAACCATGTATATTATTCAACAATTACAAATACAGGCTGCACAGAATATTAAAATCTGGAGAAAGTTCTAGGCAATCTTTAGGCCGTAATTGTGGCGCATCAGTAAAATCAGATGTGAACATGACTAAGGTGACTGTGTGCAATGATAAACACAGCGGCGTGCATCCAGTGGCCATGCGTACCCTGTCATCACCGCTGCAGCTGCCTCCGACTGTTGTTTCACCCGTACTCGCCACACCACCGCCTGACTCTGCTGTACCGCCCGCGTCCCGCGCTCCTCCTGCTCCACGCCCGGCCTCGACGTCGTGCCGCCGTCTACGTCGCCGTCTGCGTCACCTTCAACACCACTCCAACCAGCTTCGGAAAACACATTATTATTAGAAAACGCAAGGTTGAAAGCAGAAGTCGTTTAAGACCGAGGTTAAAGTTATCCTCGATCACTCAATTGCATCGGAGCAACGAATTTTACAATTCACGGATACAATATTTACATCATCAAAATCGGTGACACCTCTGAAAAAATCTTGCATGAACTATGTAAATTCATCAGCTCAAACCGAGGAACTCCCTGGCGTCTCCGAAAATCTAAGAAAATAGCCGACCTTGAAAAAGAAATAAAAGATCTAAAACGACCCTGCCGTGAATGTTCAACTCTCAGAGAAGAAATTAAAAAAATTATTGCCTCAATAATATATGTAGAGGAGGAAAATAAAACTTTAGTTAAGGCAATCCCTAGATCTATTATAGTAGTTTCGAATAACTATGAGGCGCTGGAAGATTTGTCCGAAGGTAGTGAAAATGGGGTTTTCCACCAGAGTGGGAAAAAAGAAAAAAAGAAGAAGGAAAAAGAAAACACATAATCGCAGCTGCAGCACACAAATTTTAATAATCAACAAAACATTAACACTGGTCTCAATCTGAAAAACCCCCTCATCACAACATCTACCGTACAAGTGGCTTTTCGTGAAGTAACTATTGAGGGTGATAGTCATGCACGCTTCATGGCTGGGATGATCCAGTTCCTGGTGACCGCAGAGACGTCTGTGCTCGGCGTTTGCAAGCCTGGAGCCGGACTGTTGGGTTTGGTTGAGGGGAGTCAACCTCCTCCCCCTGGAAGCTGTAGCGTTCTGATTGCCGGAGCGAATGACATCGGAGCCGGTCGGTCGTCTACCATCTACCAGAAATTGGAAAACCAGATCACCATGCGCACCCATACAGCCAAGGTCATGGTATCAACAGCGCCTTATCGCCACGACCTCCCCCTTTCACCTTGTTAACCAAGAGACGACTTGTGTTAACAACTACATAAAGGAGCTGTGTATCGGGTGTAAGAGGTCTGTGCTGCTGGACTTTAACGCCATCGGGAGGCGACACTTCACTCGCCATGGCCAGCACCTGACTATGAGGGGAAAGCGGCTGCTTACCGAACTGGTGGTGGCCAGCTTGAAGTAGGCTAGCTTAGTCACTGCTGACCAGTCACCATCACCACCGCCAGCATCACCACAGACGTCTTCATCACCACCCCCACCGCCTCCATCACCACCACTGCCTCCATCACCACCAGCGCCTCCATCACTGAATCTCCGGAAATCGTCGTCACGGAGCCGGCTGTCGACGTCGCGGTTTCCTGTGTACCGCTTAGTCCTGATGGGCCTTGGACGCTGCCTTACAACAGCTACGCGGAGGCAGTAAAATCTCCACCGTTGATGACCAATGGACGCTCTGCAGATCTTGTGCAAGCTGGAATTGACTCGGTTTTTAGAGACCCCACTTTGAATCAGCGGAAAATATTAACTACTAAAAACCATCAGAAACACACAAAAACTCACAAACAAACGGACGTAAGGCTGCTTCAACAAAATTCCATATTTGCAACCAACAAATTAGATCAAATCCAATTCATGTGCGAGGTTCTGAAAGCAGATCTTCTTGTAATAACGGAAAACGGTTTCAACAAGGATAACATCACACTGTGCAACATTCCAAATTATAAATTGGTTTTCGTGTATTGCCGATCCCACTCCAGAGGAGGAGGACTTGCCATTTTTCTGAAACAAAATTTCTCGTCTGCCCCCTTTCCGATCCAGGATTCAATCGAAAAAGATTTAGAAGCAGTCAGGATGAAACTACAAAAAAAAAACATCAAAATTCTTTGTGATCGGAATTTATAGGTCTCCCAGTGGAAACGAAGACACATTCCTTTCAAAATTCGAAAAATTACTGACATGTCTGACAAACCAACGTCATAATTTTGTCATTATGGGGGATTTTAACATCAACGCGTTGGACAACACTCACAATGCATCAATTCGTATGGTCGATTTACTTAGGTAATGTGAGCTTGATTTGCTAGTCACATCTCCAACGAGAGTGACGGCTTCAACAAAAACTGTAATCGACTACATAATCACCTATCACCCAAGTGTCGCAGTTTATGTGGTGAATACAGCTATATATGACTACTACGGCCAAGAGGCCGTCATTAGTGCGATACAACTTATAAGGGGGCCCAAACTAAACAAACAATAAGAGACATAAGGCCATAAAACATCGCACCACCTTAACGCTTCCCTTTCTAAAGAAAGATGGAATTTTCTAAATTCATCTCAACCCGTTGAGGAACAGTTTAAATTGTTAACCGAAACTCTTATGGGGATTCTGGACTCTTTTTTAGTTTTTGATGAAAGAAGACTTTTAGTATTTTTTTAACATTTATTGGGTTCAGAAACCCCACATTAAGTGGTGGAAGGACGTATAAATACCATACGTACCATTTTAAAATTTTTATTCAGCAAAATGTAACACTTTTTTAATATTGATATAACTCGACTAATATTTGACCTAACACCTTCAAATTTGTGTCGTTTTGTAGCCATGGATACTATCTACTTTTTTGGGTATTTGTTTGACCATACCATGCATATATTATTTTTTAAACAGGTTGAAAATAGTTTAAAACAATTTTATCAGCACACATTATAAACCAATTTTTATTTTAAAATCTACTAATGCTAGACACTTAGTTATACCCAAAAAGTTGCTTTATATAATCAAGAACATGAAGCAAAAATTTCAGCTTGATATCTTGTTTATTACCTGAGTTATTCAAATCTATTCTTGACAAAACGCTGTAAAATGTGATTTTCGGAAAATGATATTTAAAGTCTTGTTAGTTTTTTTAAAGAAACAAACTGAAGAAAATAAACATAAACTATCCTATATAAATTTAATTCAATAAACAATAATTTTCTACCATTATCACTAACAATACTTTCTTACCATAGGCCTACTGTATACTCAAAATAATTTTTCATTTACATAAGAAACCATGTTTATTTTGTTTAGAGTGGAAAGTAACATTATTTTAGAACAAAATAAACAAACACATAAATGATATGCCTCAAACTCTCCAGCTCCATACATCTGTCCTTCTTTTTCTTTAATCCTCTCCTCTTCTTCCATCTGAGCTTGCTTTAATTTTGTCCTGTAGGCGATGTTTTTTTCTTTTTTCTCTGGCCAGTGATAGTCGAAGACGGGATTTGTCCAATCTTTTGGCAATCAAAGAACTAAACTTACCTAATTTGATGCCAGATGTTTCTTGATAATTGGAACACATCTTTAGGTATCCTGTATTAAAGACACTAATGGCCTCAAATAGGCCTATTTCAAGTTTTATTTTTGAGGACACGTTCTTCGAACATTTAGACCATATGACATTATGCAATGCCTCGTTAGCATTTTGAGTTCTACCTGGCAGGCATCTGGTCAGTAGAGCTTCTGAGGATAGTATTATATGTAATGGTACCATTTTAGCTGCTGTTGCTTCTGATAATGGGGTTTTGATTCGATCTTTGTTCGATTCAGGTGATCGATTTTCAGCAATGGCTAGCTAAAAAAAACACCAGGATTTCTTTCCCTGACGACAGTTGTGATGCTGTGGATTTTTATCAGTGGACTTGCAATGGCTTAGTGTAGCAAATATTCCCTGCTTCATCTTTGATATATCATACGACCACCTAACGGGGTTTTTGTCCCGATGTTATTTTTGACTTAGTTACGCAGCCCAGTACCTAGTCTCTTTGCCACATGATTTATACACTCTACTTTGACTATTTTTTCATCACCGTACACCTTTTTTTCATTCAAGGTAACTAATGTTTTGGCGTCACCATCTGATACGAGGGTGGTATAGCGAAAATCAAAGGATTCTGACCGAGAAAAGAGTCGATGCGCAGCCTCCACCTACATGCCTGGTGAAGATCCGACATAGTTTTGGTTACATGTTGGTTTATGTACTTCGTACCAGTTTTGAAAAGTGTCAGGACAATTTTTAGTTTTTCGCTTCATTTTAACGCATTGATTGCAAAACTTAGAGAGTACTTCAAAGTCTATGACAAGTCCCGTGAGTACCTCTATACAACAACCAATACCGTACTTGGAGGTAAATCCCCTTTTTTGCTAAGTACCATTATAACTGACAGTTATGTCTATGATGGTACTTGGGTTGTCAATTTCTCCATAAAATTTCTTTACTTCATTTCTAGCGCTCATAAGCGATTGGTTCACTTCTTGCCTAAAAGACTGGTGTAAGACTTTTATATGAGAATAAAAAGTCTTGAAGTCCATTGGTTTCATATTCATGGTCATGCAAAAGATATCTAAGGCCCTGTGACCCTTCCCCATTGATGTAAAAGCTTTTACTACTCTACGATTTATATCGAACACTTTTTGGGGAGATTCATTATTGGTTAGCGTAGAAGACGTCGGAAGCGTACTTACACACGCAAGTAGAACATGTCATTTGTATGGGATTTCCAAAAACTGACTTTTTATCTACATGGATGACTTCCAGAGTTTCACAATAACAATTGTTACATGGAAAAGATGCCAGCTATTCTGTCAATATTTTCAAATCTATAAATCCATACTGGGGCCCATCATCACTAATGTCAATGTTTTCCTTGTAGCTAGTATAAAGAGCAAATCCAGTAGGCTTATTACTAACCTCATTATAACTTGATGAAGAAGCTGGAATGCTATAATCTAAAGCACTTTGAGGATTAGGCCTTGAGATAAAACCACTAGTTGAAGCTACACTTTCAACACTAGGTCTAGAACTGCCTTCACCTGCCATTAGTTCATCATCACCACTGTGTTTTTCACTTCCCCACCTTCTTCTTATTTTCTCTAAATTTCTCTTCTTCATATTTAGTTTTTGTTTCTTTACCCTGCCCATTTTTCCAAATAAAAATAAAGAAGAATATACTGTAATAATAATCTTGAGTGTAACTAGGAACAACTGTCAATCAAAACAATAATATTATAGTACACAGTTTTTTTTTCTTTCTGATCTATGACAGCTGACAGAGAATCAATACAAACTTCAAAGGCATGTAAAATAAAAAATGTATATTAGTAGCCATACTATAATGTGTGCATAGATAATAATATTAGAGGATTTTTCAGTGGGCAAGAAATAGCCAACGTTGTTGCCGCTGACGCCTGTGTATTACCTAATGAAAATTTAATTTTTCTTTAGGAAATAAGGCCCAAAAACACTAAAACCTAATGTTTTCTTGTACAGAAATGTCCAGGGAGCAAAAATAAATTGAAAAAAACAATGTAATAATTTGACATTTTTGGCCAAATGTGTGTCCAGAATCCCCTTAATTTCCACGTTAACACCTGCTGCCCAACAAAAACAATTAATGTTTGATCACACCAGGAATTTTAGTTTCTAGAGAGAAACTGAAATTTATGTCCGAAATTTATAAAAACACTTCTAATGAACAGTTCCAAATATTTTTTCAGGAATTATATAGAAGTATATAAGAAAGTGATCCAAGTTGCGAAAGCACTCGATGTCTCCAAATCAATTCTCTCTTCAAAAACGTTTTCTAAAGCAATTTGGGGCACCATAAACAATAAAACAAATGCACACAAACAAATGAAAATTAAAGTTTGGGATAGGCTTGTGGAGGATGAAACTGAGATTGCTAATCGGTTTAACGACTTCTTCGCATCCGTTGCTGACGGTCAAGGTCCACGGCCATCTGACCCTAAAGTACGCCCCTCGCGAGGGCAAAGCCCAGCAGCATCAACGGTGTTGCGCCTGTTGTTGAGGATGAGCTTTACCTAATTGTCCAGCAGCTCCCAGCCAAAAAGTCAAACGACCTCAATCTGATGTCTCCATGGCTCATTTAAAAATGCTGCAAGCATTTAGTGTAACCCTTAACTGAATTAGTACATTATTCATTTCAAACAGGAGTGTTCCCCTCTCTCCTTACAATTGCAAAATTTGTTCCAATTTAAAAGAAAGACGACCCAGCCTCTACACATAACTACCGGCCTGTCTCAATTTTGCCAGTATCCAGCAACATTTTTGAAAAGCTTTTTCTTATAAGAATGCTTCACTTTTTGGACAAATACAATCAGCTCTCAAATGAACAGTTTGGGTTCAGAAGGGGGGAACGCAGTCGTTGGTGTTGTTGATATGATTGTAGAGGGGATTGAATGTCGGAACCACACAATGAGTGTGTTCCTGGATCTGTCCAAAGCATTCGACTGCGTTGACCACGATAATTATACTGCTTGACAAACTTGAGTCCCACGGCATTCGAGGCGTGCCTTTTAAATGGCTTAGCTCATTTCTAAGCCACAGATCCCAAGTTGACCAGATATCAAATACATCATCCAAACCAATAGATCTTAGCTATGGAGTACCCCAGGGTTCTATCCTCTGTCCGGTCCTTTTCCTGCTTTATGTCAACGACATACAATCATCGTTTCTGCATGGAAGAACAGTGCAGTTTGCAAATGATACTACTGGACCTGCCATATTGATGGCTGACTCCACACAGGACGAAGTCTACTCTTCAAAATTCCTTGGAATGTGCCATGATCGAGGACTGACGTGGAATGTGCAAATTGTTCATGTTTGCGCCAAAATCTGCTCAGGCATCTTTGTTCTGAGGTCTTTGGAAAAATACTGCCCGAGTCAGGTACTGATTACGGCGTATTATGGCTTGATATACTCCCACCTGGCCTATGGAGTGATCCTTTGGGGAGCTTGCGCTAACACTCAGTTCCAAAGAGTTTTCAGACTCCAAAAAAAGCAATTCAAATCATAGAAAAAATATAATTCAGAGAGTCGTGCAGGCAAGTTTTCAAGAAATTACAGCTGTTGACTCTGCCATGTGTCTACATATTGGAAACAACTATGTTTTGTGTGAATAAATGTACCTTAACCAGAGGCCAAGACATCCACATGTATGAGACACGTGGCAGAGCAAACTACCGAACTGGTAGACACAGAATAGTGGTTTATGAACGCCTGCCTTCACAAGCGGGTGTTCAATTCCTCTACAGACTGCCCAATTCAATCAAAGATGCTCCAAAGCCAAAGGCGTTTAAGACTCGCCTAAAGCGCTTCTTGGTGTCTCAAGCATTTTATAATGCAGGTGAGTTTTTGGCTTTCAACTGGGAGGCCCCCCAATTAGAAAACTGACACCGCTGTTCGATGTGGGTTGCATTGGCGATGAATGAAAGAGGTTTATTGTAAACATTTCATGTCTCTATGTGTATTATAGTATGAATGACTAGGATATTATTATTAATTAACGTTTGCCATACGATGTATTATTGTCTCAGCTATAACACAGATTTGATTTTATTTTATTTGAAGTGAGAGAAAAATACACTAACATTCATTTTCTACGTTGTGTGAAAATTAATCATAAAATAAATCAATAAATAAATAAGCTTTAAAAAATCATTAATACAGATTTTACGTTATGATAACATTGAAATTATGTTGATTTTACTTAATTATTGCATGTACAAGTATTCTGTTTGTCTTTAAATTAACATTCTTTTTACATTAATATAAACTCAAACAAATTAAAAGATTGCAAAAACTATGCAGGTTAGTTGATGGTATTGAGTTCCTAGTTATTCTTTAATGTGTAAGGATTTAAAGAAAGTGTTCAGGTTTAAATAATACTAAAATAAAATGAAAAGCTTGCTTTTGAGTATAAATATTCCTTAACCTGTTTGTTTCCTTATGAATATTTTACACATGAAAATTGTATATCAAGGTTTAAATATACCAGGATAACTGCAATAATGAGAATCCATCAGGTGCACTGTTCACAGGCGGAGGTAAAGTTGTAGATTTAACTAACATTCTTCATGGAGTTTTGATGCATGTACAGCTGTTTGTACAGCCACAATGGTCCTATTTACACTAGCTGATAATATGTCAACATCACAGGAACATCAGAGTGTGCTTCCATACCTGACAGCAACGTCACAAGAAAAGGCACAGCATTAGTTCTTAGTCTCCGTCTTGTGTAACGAAATACTAAGCGGAGTTACAGAGACCTCGAATGAACTTGTCTTCACGGAAACAGCCACGTCTGGGTGGCATTGTCACACGTCCTCACACGTCACCAGGGCAGCGCATGTGTGAATGCTCTCATAATATAACATTTGCTCATCATTTGCTCACTGTTTCGGTTTTGTATAGTGTGACACATTATTAATGCGTTTATATATTTGATGGCCTTATAAGAACAGAACATATAGGATATAACTAATTGAAACTACTCAGTAGGGAAACGTTATAACATCCAGTCTGGTACAACATCAACTCAATTTAAAAAATAAAACTATCAAAACTTATCTGTCATACAAAATTTGAGCGCCAAGCATGGAAATCTTAGGTAAAGGCGACAAAGATACCTATAACAGAGTGATTATTGTTGTTTTGCGTAATACAGCTGTTCCCAGCCCATTGCAAGGAGATATGATATATCCAGTTGCTTTCAGATCCTGACCTTTTACCTATATAACGTATTGCATAACGCCAAACAATTCCGATTGTTTGCAACACATAAAGTAGCCTATACTGCATTTCTGATTGCACCAAGAAAGACCACAATAAAATGCTGATAGAAATCAAACGCATTACACATTAGTGCAATTTAGCATTATATTACATTATTTAAGACATATATTTTGTGTAAAGTTTATACTTTTTGTTAATACAGGCATCCATTGCCTCAGTTAGGTGACGGTAAGGTAGTCACGGAAAAGTAAGTGCCAATGTGTTAACGCTCCATCCTGCTGAAATTTGAATTGTTGCGCTTCTTGTTCGAGCTGAATTAACAACCAATTCCCCAACATCTCCAGATACCGTAGCCCAGTTACAGTAGCACCTTCGAAGAAAAAGAGACCTAAAACTTTATTGGCTGAAATTGCACAAAAAAACGTTCACCATACGTGAATCACGTTCATGCTCAATTTTTCTCCCGCAGATTATCAGTGCCCCATATACGGACATTGTGCCGGTCGTCTTTCCAGTTAATGTGGAAAGTAGCTTTATCACTAAACACAATCTTCGAAATGAAAGATTCATCTGCTTCCGATTCTTTTGATCTTATCAGCTGCAGAAAGTGCTTGAACCAATTTCAGACTATAAGGTTTCATTAGTAGCCTTTTTGTAGGAATCTCTATACAGTTGTTTGTGGAAGTTGCAGCTCTCTGCTAACTCTTCGAGTTGATTTACCTGGGCTGCGAAAGTTCGTAACATTTTCAAGCATTTGCTTGCTGTATGCGTGCTACATTTCATCATTCGTGCGCGGCCGTCCACAACTTTTCCCTTTGCACAAACACCCATTCTCTATAAACTGTGTATACCAAGGTTTGATACACCACCTACCAGGAGGTTGAACACCATACTTAGTTAGAAATGCACAATGGACAACTGTAGTCGATTGACTTCTGCCGTACTTAATAACACAAAAAGCTTTCTGTTTAGCAGTCGCTATCTTAGCCATCAACTGACGCTCACGCCTTGTCAAAAGCGCCTCACGTGAACAAATGAGCAACTAAATAAAACTGTACAGCTTCCTTAATTCGCAGAAATATAGTGCTTAGCTTTCCTTTTATTCTCTGAAGAGTTATACATTTCTAAAGTTGTGGTATTCTTTTTGAATCACCCTGTATATTAGTTATTTATTCAATATTTTTTTTAAAATTATTGATTTTATTTTATGGTTTTTTTTTTCTTGTTGTTTAAATAAATATAATATATAACTTATAATTATATAAATATATAACTTAGTACAGTAGGTTATTTATCGAGTATTATTCACAGATTCTTCTGTGAATTCCTTATTTTCTGAGTTTATAAAGTCACTCACCACTGATTAATAATTTTGTCTCCAGGCGCTTTTGACGAGGATTGCTTTACATGAGTGTGTTGCAGATATTACCTCACCTTTATTGAAGGAAACTTGTATGGATATAAAATCGAATAGCATAATTATTTACCATGTCAGTAAATATTGATATAACTGATGCGAAATAGTCATCCTTGTATTACGCCACATATTAGTTACATACAATATTTATATATTAAATACATGTAATACATGTAGTAACCATTATTACGAGCCCACAAAGACTATCCTATTTTTAAATGACGTATTAAACGTTTCTTAAGCTATCTCCATTCACTTTCAAGTTCTATATTAATAAAACCGTCTGTACTAATTTCTTAAAAATATATTCTTATTCGTTTTCCCAGTGTAAATGATGCAGTTATTTGATTTGAAATGGCGAATGTTATATTCATCTAAATTTACCTTCCTTAGTAAGCAGCATTCAAATTTCCTATAACGTTCTTTGGAAACCTTTTATTATTACATATGTAATTTGTAACTTAATTTACTTGTAAATAAATTATATATAAAATTTTGAATAGTATAGAAAATTATAAATTAGACAGTAAGTTAGTATCACCTATGTAAATTCTTTATGTACAAAATACCATGCTGTATATCCGTAAACGCTAATCAATGTTAGCTTTAAAGGAGGACCCTTTAATCTCCGACATAAGCGGTTGTTTGTAAGTCGAGTACGGTTATTAGGTTCCAGGGCATTACTTCAATTTTACGCCCCAGGATAGGTAGGAATTAAAAATTAAAAAAGATAGATATACAGAATGTTTATTTTTGCAACAGCCTAAGAACAACGTTCATGATTCTCTAAATAACAATAGCTAAGTGACTTAAGAGTAATCATAGCATAAGAAAAAATTCAGTAACTTTTACTTCATATGTATTGTTAGACTGGTAAAATACAATTTTTGTCATAAAATGTCTTCCTGCTTTAATTAAATGAGAACTTATGGTTTAGAGTTCTGTGTCAGTTCATACGTTACAAAAGTTAGCAAGTATTATATTTTATTGTAGTATATAGCCTACTAACTTATAACCTAACTTCCACGTATATTGAAGACTATATTTTGCCATTCTACCCAGTATGACATTAACTTGAATGAGGGGTCAGTATAGGCTGATTTGGACATATCCGGTGAACACCCTAGTAACAAATGCTAAATGCCAATTAATTGTTCTATAATAACGACAGTTATTGTATTTTCCAACTTATAGCTGATTTACATATCGTTTATGTCAACTCTCAAAAATATCCATTATTGAGGAGTTGTGCCCAAGAATGTTTAAGTTTAAAACTCTTTATTCAAGCAAACATATTAATACCTAAGCGCCACAGATCACAATGCGGCTCACAGGGCGCGTGCTAGAAAACTACTCAACAGAAAATATCCCTCCGGAAGGTTTAAAGCATTTCCAGTCCAACAGCAGAATATTTCAAACTTCCACACAACAATTTTTGAGTACAATTTAATTTTTAAAATTGAATTCAATTTTAAAGCCTAATATTATTTCCAGCTTAATGATTATATACAACTTTCCAAATACAAAACTGACAATAGGTAATAATAACTATTTGTTTGGCATCGCTAATAGTATAAAATCATGTACTAGGTAACAATAGTGACAATATTAAAATAATAATAACAATTATAGTTGTATAAACTATGAAGAAGAAAAGGCCTATAACAAGTAATAAACTGTAAAGAACTAACATTAAAATAATGTAACTGTAGCAATGTAACAAATCAATATTTTAAAATTTAAAAAATTAAAGACTAAAACAAGAATAACTAGTTTCCATAATTTGTATCAAGATTTGGTGGCATGATAAATAATAATGCCATTCCATTCCATATACATACTATTTTGCCTCCATTAATTGCGAGGCAGTTTTTGCAATACATTCATGTAATGAATCCGCGTCAATAGCGCCTGGAGACGAAATTATTAATTAGTGGTGAGTGACTTTTTAAACTCAGAAATAATAAATTTACAGAAGAATTTGTTAGTAATATTCAATAAATAACCTAACACGATGAGAAAAGTGTTTTAAACAACAAATAACAAATGATAAAAACAATAATATAAAAATAACATTGTATAAGTAAATAATATATAAATAAATCAATAATATATAACAACTAATTATAATAAAAATTAATTAAATTAAATCTCAACTCAAAATATTTTTTAGAAAGAAAAGTTAAATTATTTTGTGTATTAAAGTTTACATATAGTAAAAGAAAACCTGTGTATAATAAATGCGGAAATCAATTAAACATGGGCAATGACAAATAATTAAGAAATAATTATAAAAGAAAAAAAAACTAACGTCAACCGAAGTTAATCCGCCGATGTAAATTTTCAGGCCGATGTAAAAAAGCCTAAAAATTTTCAGTTTGGGCAAGCCATTAAAAGATAAAGATAGACCACTGAAAGTTGTTTTTTGTTCGGTAGAAGACGCGATGCAGTTCGTTAGCGGCTTCTCTAAGGAGGCAATTTCTGACGTTGATCCCGCCCTCTCTGACATTTCTATATCGAGAGATCGCCCCATGAAGGAACGGCAATATCTTAAAAAGCTGTGGGATGAACTGGGGAGACGCAGGATGAATGGGGAAAGTAACATCATTATACGTTACTTGAAAGGATTACCCTGTATAACTACTTTCGAGCCAAAAAACTAGAAAATGCTGGAGTAAACCAGTCAGCTTTGGAACTCTATTTCCAAAATTTCAACGGCTTAAGGACAAAGTTTACCTCATTGAAAAAATCAATATTTGTCTGCCATAATTATGATATATTATATACTGGTTAAAACTAATTTATCTGCCGACATTTGTAGTGCTGAGCTTGGTTTGAAAAATTATAATATATTTCGTTGTGATCGTTCAGAACTGACCTCATCTAAAGTTAGCGGGGGAGGTGTTTTGCTTGCAATAAAGGACAACATGTTATCCCAAGAAAACATGCCAAAGAATAGATCTGTAGAATGTGGTTTTGCTACTGTCAAATTATCATCTATCCATCGGATGCTGGTCGGCGGAGTCTACCTTCCACCTAACATGCCCTCAAGCCAATACTTTGATTTTGCCTCAATTGTCGAAGAGCTGCTCCTCACCTCTAAAAATTTTGAACCTATCCTGTTGTTGGGCGATTTTAACCTCCCCAACGCGGATTGGGATCCTTTTGGCTCTCAAATTAAAAATATCTCAAATATCAAAACAAAACGCCTTTCAGAAGTAAAAATAGAATTTTATAATTAAAACTTATACTTCTAGTAAATGAAAAACTGCATAATATAAAGCGTAAATTAAATTTTTTACATCCTTTCTTTAATGCCTTAGTTATTTTGTCACTTGACACCTATCTATGTGATAACTGCACAAAAGAAAAATCTAATATCAACCGAGGTTATTCCTGTGATGTCAACTTTCTTTAACTTGCAAAAACTTTAAATACAGTAAGTACTGATTGGAAATCTTAGAACGGACAGAGAGAAGGCTCTAGGTGTCTCCTAAGTAAGCTAATGTTTTCTATGTTGAAAATTAGAACGTAACATGCTTTCATGCTTAATTCTTTTCATTAAAAAAAATTTTATTTATTTATAAAATTTATAGGTTTAGAACTAAACTCGTATCTAAAACATAAAATTATGACTAGAGAACATGCTAAAGCAAATTAAATTAAATTTTTTTTATAACACACGAAATTTATTGAATATACTGATAACATTCATATTCTATAATCCATACATTTTTTTAAAGAAGAATACTGTTGTGTCATCATTGATTCATGTGTACACAAAACAAGAAGCTATAACAATAACATAATATTAATAAACTTTTATCACTTTAAACTTTTATTTTTCGTACTATGTACATTTCAGAATCATTGATTCTGAAATGTACATAGTACGAAAAATAAAAGTTTAAAAGTGATAAAAGTTTATTAATATTATGTTATTATTATAAAACACTTTTAGAGGCTACATCTCTAAGCTATAACAGTTATGTTGAAATTAAAAAACAGCAATTATATTTTACGTAAACTCAGATGACATTCGAGTTTAAATTTCTTCGTTCTGATTCTGGAACTGAAGCAGAATTACCAAATACGTGGTCACTGCTCCTGCCACCTTAATTAGGATATCGCTTTTAATTTTGAAGAGGTGCAGTGCACAAAATGTAGGTCTGTCGTTAGATACTTGTAGAAGGAACCTCTCCAACTGTGTCCTCATAGCAGGTTCAATATCCTTATGGATCGTCTTGCAGATCGTCATCGTCGTCTTATCAGCTGACTTAGTGACGTCAACAGCAGATCGAACCATCACCACCATGTAACTAATGCTAGCGAAAGCCCAGATAAACGTCCATATAAACTCTATGTAGTCACCTGAATAAAAATTCAAGACAGAATAGTATAGATAGAATACTATACTAAAGAACAAATATGAGGTAGTAGCCATCAGCAGAATGCAATAGAATTCATTCGCCTCGTGCACAGCATCAACCAGCAACCAGTAGATGTCCATCAGAGATTCCACCTCACACTTTTGTGAGTTGGTACTTTGTTGTGATATTTCAATATACGGCATATACTAATTTTCCATTAGTCGTCCGAAACACTGGCGTGCAAGTTCCCGCTCGATCCTGATGCTGATGTATTTATAACTTTTAGACAAATATTGAGTAACTTCGGTAAAAGTAACGGATGTAGAAGTCAATCGAAATATAGTTGTTAAGTAAGACACGTAACATATGGAAATCATTAGTCGATTTTGATAATTGTTCATTGTACTTATTCCCCAAGTAGCTATATCGTACGTAATAAGAGCTGCTGTTACAACAAAGGCTACTAAGATCTTGATGTTTATTTTGGACTCCGGTGGCTGATCCCCAATATCTTTCCAAGTGTCCTCGATATTCTCCACTATTTTGTGGAAGTTGACAAAGCACTGATATTTTCTGATATTGCTGACAAAGACAACGACTGATGTCAATGACAAACAGGAAAAGTCCAGAATCATTACTGTTGTGGTAGTATTAGTGTTCCAATAAGAGGGCAAGGTGGACTGTGTATTTAAGTATTGGAGATACACCCAATAACACGGGAGAGTCGCTTGAGCTGCTGTAGAGATCAAACTCCATGTGAACCATGATGGAGAAAATCTCAATTCTTGCCCATCGTTTTTCACAGAACAGTTGGTCAAACAAAATCCCCCAAAAACATGGATGGTTAAAAGTACTTCTTTTGATAAAACCTGCATTTAGTAGGATTGTGCGAACAGTGTTTTGCGGCTTTACTTTAATACACTCTAGTCATAGTAAAACGTTCGATATTTTCTTCTTACCGACATTTATCGTAATTGATTGGCCACTCGTTGTCATGGATTTTTAAATATGATTACAATAATTCAATCACCTTAAGTGATTCTTACTTTGTGTAAAAATTTATCACATTGGTTTTAATACCACTGGAAATATTGATTTATTAATAAACTATAGTTACATTTTAGTGTGGATTTTCTTAAAAAAATTTCTATGCCGACTAACATTTTGAAAATGAAATAATTTTACTTTAATCAATTACACGACTTTTCATTACAAGAAATAACAATCAGAATTAATAAAACTTTTATAATGATTTAAGCTTGCAATATAATGTCCTGCTGTGATACTGCCACACGAAACGTATGTTTAAGTGCTTAAGGAGTAAACCTTTGTAAGTTTTTTCCTTTAGGTAAAACAAATTAAGAGCCATTTTGAAATGTGATTACTTAAAACGTCTCCTGAAACAATGAGTTGCCTGTAATTTGCAGTAGAATAATAAAGGTTATTGTAAATGTAAAGTATAATATTATACATACTATTATAATATAATACATATTACTGTACATTTTAAATGTTATAAGGCATATGGGACTTTTCTACAAACAATGATATATATATATATATATATATATATATATATATATATACAGCTTCCACAGGGTGTATGGCAAACATCTAAGCGGGGGCCGAACACGTCCGAATCGTGTAATGAGTATGATGAGTAATGATAAGTATGTCTTGTATTACAGAATGCACCGCAGCAGTGACATAGTTTCCCGCTCTATAAGCGAAGGTAGAGATGGGACTACAATAACTTTCTAACAAGGTCCGACTATTAAAGTCTTTCCCGCGATATCTCTTATGGCAGGAAGTGAAGAACCAGATCTTGATTTCCCTTACATAATCTCCATCACTGACGAGTTATTTAAAATTGCCAAACTAACAAGAAACCCTAATACTACATCATAGACTATATTATATGATCCGACATAGCGAAATCGTTTTTAAATCATCCTTACAGGTAGCCATACTATTTTAAGTTCCAAAATATTAAATCCTAAACTCTTTGAAGTATAAACAATGTAAAAAAAATATTTAGAAGATTTATAAATAAAATGTTAAGACAATGTAGTGGATAAGATAAGATAAGATAAGATTTTTATTGATCATTAGACAATACATGCAATAGATCACGTCAGAATACTTATACTAACAGTAAAATTAACAATTTAAATTAAACACTCATTATAGAAGACACAATAGTTTTTACATTAATTTAATACAATAATGTTAGTGAGACAAAGGTGTACTATTTAGCAGACAATACACTAAAAAACTATCTCACTGATGTAAGATGAATAAAACTCTGATAAGTCATAAAACGGCCTCTCTACCAGCCACTTATAAATAACAGTTTTAAATTTATTGAATGTTAAGTTTGAATTCAGTGGTAGTTTATTGAATAGATCTATTCCAACGGCCTCATATGAAGTTTGAATTTTTGAAAGTCTTGTGAAAGGTTTGTTGATCAGGTTAGCGCCTCGGGTATTGTGAATATGCATGTGCTTATTCAGTGTCAGGTTTTGAAAATTATTTTTGACATGGATCAAGCAGTAAAAAATGTAAAGATTTATAACTTTCAAAATGGCTTCTTTTTTAAAAATCGGCTTACAATGATCTTTGAAATTAGCATCCGCTATAACTCTCATGGCTTTTTTCTGAGTCAATAAA
Organism: Homalodisca vitripennis; assembly: GCF_021130785.1. Lineage (NCBI taxonomy): Eukaryota > Metazoa > Arthropoda > Insecta > Hemiptera > Cicadellidae > Homalodisca > Homalodisca vitripennis. The sequence goes on along the minus strand of NC_060213.1, from coordinate 99,075,246 downwards.
ATTTTATCAATACCAGATGCATTGCCCCACAAGAGCAGACCATAACTAATGATGCTCTGAAACAGTGCAAAGTAAACCATTCTTAGCGTATCTTTGGAAACATAAAGTTTTAGTTTTCGCAATAAATATACCACCCTGCTCACTTTTTTATGAACATAACCAACATGTATGTGCCAAGACAGCGTAGGATCTAGAAAAATTCCTAATAGTTTTACACTCTCAATTGTTGTTTCATTCAAAATTGCTCTATTAAGAGTAAATACCAAGTGTTGGGTCTTCTCTGTGTTCATAAATAACATATTGGCTTTATACCAGTTATCGGCTTGATTTAAAATAATTTTAAAATCATTAAAAATTAAGTCTAATGAAGGTTGAGTTGTAAAAAAAGTAACGTCATCAGCAAACATTACCGATCTGAAATTGACATTAACATCTAAATCATTAACTAAGACTAAAAACAAAAGTGGGCCCAGAACAGATCCCTGTGGTACCCCATGACAAACCTCAGCATAATTAGAGTAGGTATTATTGCTGAATACTGTTTGAAAACGATTACTGAGATAGGAATTAAAAAGGGAATTTTCAATACCAGTTATTCCATAATACTCCAACTTCTTCAACAAAATTCCCCGGTCGACGCAGTCAAACGCCCTAGAAATATCACATAATGTGGCTCCTGTAGGTAAACCTAGCTCAAACTTGGAAAGTATGTGGGACACAAGTCCCTCGACCGCGTCGATCGTGGACATTCCAAACCTAAATCCGAACTGACTCTTACTGAAAAGACTGTTAATTTCGAAAAAAGAAGTTAATTGAGTTTTTAGGACTTTTTCGAACACTTTGGAAAAACAGGGGACCAGAGAGATCGCTCTGTAGCTGTTTATTTCACCGTAGTTACCTTTCTTAAAAATAGGTACTACCTTAGACATTTTTAACTTAGCGGGAAAACTTCCCTCCAGTAGACAAGCATTTATACATTTAGCCAGTGGATGAGCTATTGCATCGATTACACCTTTCACAATTACTGACGATATGCAATATACCGTATACAGTCACAGCTTCCCGAGGATTTAAACCCTGAAACCAAACGACTCACTTCACCACCAGTCACTGGATGCCAATTGAAGAGCCGGGAATGGGCTGCCGGGGTACTGCGTTGCAGCAGATCGACAGCAGAAGATGATGGAAGAGAGAGGCTCTGTCGAATCTCGTCCACAGCACTGATGCAGTACTTACTGAAGTCCTCAGCATCGGGTTGCACATGATGTGATGGTCTATCTCTGCCGGTTTCCCGATTCACAATAGTCCAAGCAGCCTTACACTTGTTATCCGCTGTATTAATGAATTCTTCATTTGACTCCCTTCTCGCAACTTGTAAAGCATGTCTGTAGGTCCTCTTGGCTGCTTTATATGCTTCTATGTCAGCATTCTGTCCAGATAGACGCGAACGATAAAGCAGTGCCATGACACGGTCTTTCATGAGTTTTAGATGAGGAGAATACCATGAGTTGCGCTTTCGTCTGGGCTTAAAAGTTTTCCGCTTGACTGGTAGATGGACATTCATCCAACAGATAAAGATATCGTGAAATTTATCATACATAGCCTCAGATTCCAAACCACTAAGAGCAGAGTCCCAATCTATTAAACTTAAGGTGCGTGAAAAATCGGCCAACAGAGTTTGGGAAGTCAGTCGATATTCAATGGAACGATTTTCATTTGTTGAGTTCCGATTTCCAACAGACTCCGTGTTCAATTTTGAGTATGCCTCAGTTATCTCCATACTCAGAAAACTGTGATCCGATATGGACCAGTCATGAACTTCTACTTTGTAAGAAGAAGGATCCAGGTTGGTAGCAATGTTGTCGATGCAAGCTTTGCCTCTGGTAGGTTTAAAATTAGTGCAGTATAATCCTGCAGACCGTAGTACATTGTGCCAACTAGAAGCAATGTTCCCAGAACTATGAACTTCAATGTTGAAATCGCCGGTCAATACCAGGTCACAACCAAAATGAACAAAGAAATCTAGAAGCAAGTCAAGTTGTTCAAGGAATATTTTGTCATTACTACCACTTGGCTTGTAGATAGATACAATTATCATTTTATGGTTCAATAGTTTAATCGCACAGACTTCAAAATTCTTCTCAATACAGAATTGCGTCACATTAATTACACGAAAGCTAACAGAGTCTTTAACATAAATAGCAGCACCACCATGTGTTGCGTGCTCTCTGACAAAAATTGACGCTAGGGTGAAACCACAAAAATTATATAACTCATAATTATTTAAGTCTAGCCAATGTTCCACGAAGCAAAAAACGGAGAAGCTGTCATATGAGCAAAGCATTTCAATGTCTAACACTTTGTTCGTGAGACATTGCACGTTACCGTATAAGATCCTTAGAGTAGAATGCTGGCCATTAGGATCAGGAGTACCCATGTCCGAAAAGTTGAGAGGCAAAGGGTCCTTAGGAGACCCTGCACTATATCCAGTATGAGGAGTAAAAGTATTTATGGGAAGTGGATTTAAATTATTAGTGCTGTTTTTATCGCATAGAGACTTATTTAAGTTTCTCCACTGGCTGGAATCGGATGGGACAAAAAAGGTTCCCCTGCAGTCAGAAGAGATTCAGGCGTGAGCGAATAAGTTGAACAGACTAAAGATATAGGAGACGATGGAACAACAGGTTGATGTTGATGAAGCAATGCAACGTCATTACAACCAGGCAGAGGCGGGAAATCGGTCAAACTTGAGAATGACGAATCGCCAGTCTGGAGGCCAGAAGGGCCAGACACTGACAGTAAAACTGGATCAGGAGCCCTGGATGGTGTTGTTGCCTTATTTCTTTTCTGTACTGCCCATTTTTCAATAATATGAAATATATCGTTGGCTATGTTCTTTTTACCTGCGTGATTAAAATGCAAGCCTCGGAATAAGTGAGGGTGTTTGGAACCCAAGTTCAATAGCTTCATGTTTGGGAAAAGTAATTGCTAGTTCCTTAAAATGTCTGTTGACTGTTCTTATATTGATATTTTCTCTACAATAAGGACTAAGGTCAAATCTTGTGGGGACTGTAGAGACGAGGAAATTCACTTTGGGGAAGGATTCCAACATAGTTTCGTATTCCTCAACGACTCGTCGAATATTTTTGTCGGGCCGGTCCATGTTGTTAGTCCCAGCAATGCAAATCAAAAATTCGTTTTCCTTTATGTATTCCTTGTCGGCACTGACCGATTTGACAATTTCTTCAATGGGGGCACCTGGTAGAACTGAACTAGGTTTTAGTAAAGTTGTTTTAGAATTGAACTTTTTATCAAGAAGTTGATTTAGACCTCTCCCGTGGCTATCACTGTACAATGATACAGATATATTAAAATTTCTCTTCTGATTTATATTTCGCCGTCTTTTAATGGTCTGCAACGAACAACGTTTTTCCAAATTTTCATCGTTACCTACCACTTTTGGAGACATACTTTCATGACGTTCAGATATATTAGCGAGAGGGAGGTATTTGTTAGATGTGGGTACAGGAGGCACTGGCGTTACCTGAACAACAGAATCGAGGAACAGCGTTTTGTTCATCATTCTATCAAATTCATCATTATTCTTGTTTAGGGTTTCAATCCTAACGTTTAAACAGTTGATATTGTCATTCAAAGAAACTATTATTTCTTGGTTGGATTTATTTTCTAATGAGAGGATAGATAGTTCGGATTTAAGACTTTCAATTTCGTTTTTTAATTTATCATTTTCAGTTGATAACTTATTTGAGTCGAATAAACAGGTACAATTGCTGCTTCGAACAGCGATGCTTTGTTCTTGTTCGATTGTTATTGCTTGGACTTTTTCAATTAAACTGTTTCTTTGGATTACTAATTCATTAATACGAGCAATCAGTTCATCTTTAGATTTCAAGCATAAATCGTCTGTTTGGCATTGTCTGTCTACAGTTTTTGGCACTAGCAAGATTTGAGAGATCAACGGAGTAGATACTGGAGTACTGTTGACAGATGAGGGCTCAGGCGATGACAAGACAGGAGTCAAAGATCGCATAGTAACGGGGTGTTTACCGGTGTGCGAGTTTTTACGGCTTAGTATCTCTGTATAATCAGAAGTAGTGCGAACTGACGCTGAGCAGTCCTTCCCAAGACACCTCCAACTAACCTTACCACTGACCAGCGCCCTGTCATAGCGATATTTATATCGGTCAATAATAATGCATGCTTTGCCATTTTTAGTTTTCTCTATTTGAACAGATGTCATGATATTAATATTATGTTAATTAAATTCGGTATATAGGGCCACCCCGGTAGCAAGTGCCTGAAAGATCGAGAATACCAGCAAAGCTGGTGTGGTATCAAGAAAATGCAGGCGCTGCGGCGTAGCCAGAAAAATCCAGTAGCAGCGAAGATATCTAACAACTCAGCCGTTATCAGTGAGCGGAACAGGGATTCCCCGCGGGACAGTAGTAACCCAGGCGGCGGCTGCACTGCAATGCGCGAGACAGATGCGTACTGGTTTGATCAGTTCATATTTATACCGTTTGATCCATCTTCGTGGAATTCATTAAGCACGATGATTTCACTTCTAACCTCCACTAATTACGTTCAACAATGAAGAACAGTGTTCTACTAAATTGGCATGTATCATAACCAATACAAGAACTAAATAAAAGTACCTGATATAGTTACTTAATTATCCGATAACATTTCATTATAGACTGCGCAACTAACACTTTAAATTAATTTATTTCGGGAGAATTAAAACACGAGTGTCACTCGAAGGTACCTGAGTACCAACCTGATATAAACATATAAGTGGATGTGAATAAACATATAAATGCGTTACTATAAAAATTTTAGAGTAAATGGGACTGTGTGAAGCTGGCGGCACCCATTAACCAAAATACACCCAAAACTAGTGGAATCGTTTGTTTAGCGTTTGTTTAGGTTTGTTTAGCAATTTTTAACGTTTGTTTATCATTAATGTGTGAAATATGCAAAAAACAAAGTGGGTGCCGCTAGCTTCACACCAGCGGCACCCATTAACGAAAATACGCCAAAAACTAGTGGAATCGTTTGTTTGACGTTTGTTTAGGTTTGTTTAGCTATTTTCAGCGTTTGTTTGGCATTAATGTGCGAAATATGCAAAAAGCAAAGTGGGTGCCGCTAGCTTCACCCCAGCGGCACCCATTAACGAAAATACGCCAAAAACTAGTGGAATCGTTTGTTTGACGTTTGTTTAGGTTTGTTTAGCTATTTTCAGCGTTTGTTTGGCATTAATGTGCGAAATATGCAAAAAACAAAGTGGGTGCCGCTAGCTTCACACCAGCGGCACCCATTAACGAAAATACGCCAACAACTAGTGGAATCGTTTGTTTAGGTTTGTTTAGCTATTTGCAGCGTTTGTTTGGCATTAATGTGTGAAATATTCAAAAAACTAATGGATACGTTCCTTGGCTGCCGTCGCCGTGTCAGACCGTGCCGCCCCTATATGGCGCGAAATATGCAAAATACAAAGTAGGCTCTGCTTGATCGCTAGTGGCATCCATTAACGAAATACGCCTATTACGCCAAAAACTAGTGTTATCGTTTGTTTAGTTTGTTCAGGCTTGTTTAGATATTTTTAGCTTTTGTTGGACAATAATTTCCGAAATTGTGTAGTTGCCGCGTAGCTTCGCACCAGTTACAGTTACGTGGTCTACAACATTACTTGCGGTACCTATTCTAAAAATCTGTAAAAAAACTAATCGTCACCTTTTGTTTAGCCTCGCATTTCGTTTGTGTATAGTGTTGGTTGACAACAATAACTTTAAACGCCATTACCTTAGATATAAGGAATAATTAATTTAACGTTTTTTTAATCCAACATAATTTTATTGAATATTATTAACATTACTATACACTGTAAGATTTGATATATATATATATATATATATATATATATATATCTATATATAATATAATATAATACAATATAATACAATATAAAGTACCATGAGTTTTTGCATCCAACACAAACTTTTTATGAATATTTCATAATATTACTAAACACTGTATGATTTTCATTATAAAGAATACAACTAAGGGACAAATTAATGAATCGTATCGTACTGTACTACGTATAATAAATTATACAAATGAATCCATACATTAATGGAATTTGATGATATACAGTTTAAACATATAATTGTATGAATATGATCCCACTATATTATGTTATCAATCATACTTGTTTTAATATCTAATTTTAGTAAAAAGGACAATAATGATGAAAAGTGTTCAAAATTACCGCTTTATTGTTTAATTTTAAATATTTTTTTGAAAATTTACTGCATTATTATGATACATGCTACCAATTTTAAGAAACAAATCTAATATAGTAAAAAAGATAACATTTTTTACATTATCGATATATAACGTAAAAACTGTTTCTTAAAATATAAAAAGTAAGCTATAAATTTATAAAATATTGTTAAACATTTGGCATTAACATTAAAATAATGAATGTTTTTCAAAATAAATTTGTAAATATGCAGGGGTCCAATGTTTATAATCTTAAAAAAATAAACATAAAAGAAAACAAACAAACATAGTCCATACTAATGTATACGCTTTCAATATAAAGAATTAAAACTAAAGAAATAAGTCATAAAAGATTGTTACCTTAATAAAATATAGATATTAATATATTACATTTATAGTCAAAATGGCAAAACATACAGTTACAAATATATTTAAAATTATTTCGTAACTTAATTATTGCACAGCAAACAATTTGCAGTATAAATTAGGAAATGCTTAATTTATTGTTCAGGTAATTAAAAATATCCATCCTTTGCAGTTTGTGTAATTTATCCTATGGCTATATAAAACAGAAGATGAGGTAGCACTTCTTGCGTGTCCCGGATGTTTTTGGCTACCTGTAAAGCCACATACGTGTTAGTTCTTACAAAACACGTAAATATTATTACTAAATAATAACTAAATGTGCAATAAAGTGAATAAAATGTAAAACTTCAAAATATTAATTATTCATAAGGGTTGATTTGTTTCCTTTTATGGAATTGTTCATAAGGAATTGTGGAATTACGGTTTGCTCCATGACTTGGCCCAAAAAGTGATTCAGAATAGTAGCTTGTTTGGAATTTTTAATTATTTTAATCAATAAAATACTTTCTATAGAGACAGCATGGATCATAGGTATTACAATTCATTTGGCGTATTAGGCTTTTCAGTCCTAGCAAACTTAACTATGCCAACACGATTTTGACCAAAATAGATTTCCGAGAACTATATAATAGAACGTATATAGTATTTTAATCGAGACAGTATGGCAAGCTAACCTGTGACATATTAAGTAAGTGAATTTAAACGGTCTTAAGTAGGCACTTTTTTTACCGAAGTAGGCATCTCGGTCCTATGTAAGTATATATATTTTTTCTTCGTCAGAACAACAAGGCAAACTCTTCTAAGGTACTGGCAATATCTTAGACCTGAAATATATGACAAGGACTGGAAATATTCGCTTTTTGACCAAAGTAAATTTCCGAGACCTGTGTGACCCGAGATTTGTGTTTTCCTGATCGGGATTACAAGGCAGATTCAGCTGTGACGTTATGTACGAGTATATAATTAATTAGAACCAGAAATGCTCCTACATGTGCCAAACATGATATAATAATTAATTTAAACTCTGATACTGTTTCCCACGAACCTAAATAATATATACCTGATGTATGCCTACTTACGTTTTAAAATGTTTGTAGGACTCCCATCATTTTACATCATAATTGCTTTTTATAAGGACTTCGGTTCTAAAAATTGCGTGCGAAGCCGCGGGTAACAGCTAGTTTTCTAATACTTATAAATGAGTATAATAACATTATGTGATGGAACGTGCATATCTTATTGCTATTTAATTTTTATGTAGACTTCGTTTTGTAATTTGTTAACTAGATATACTTTTATTAATACATAAACATTTTCAAATACAATGGCAAATTGTTAACTGCGTTAAAATACACAATTGCGTTGAAAAGAGTTAAAAGTTTATGCTTGATTTAAAAGTAAAGCTTGGTAATTAAAATGGTTTGATTTTTAGACGCTATATATTCAATTCTCAAGTGACATGAACAGGGCACATTAAGATTACTACGATATTAGTACTCGTATATTACAAGAGTATAAACATTTCATTTGAAACTTCAAACAAATCTTATTATAAAAATAAATAGATTCACTTACCTTTGAGACTGATCGACGCTACTAGTTCGCTCCAGAGACAACAGCAAAAGATGTTCGGACCTTCTCGTGGTGTAGGCGTCTGAAATGTGGGTTCTAGAGTGGGAAATAAGTATACATATAGGTTCCTTCCCCTTTCTTTGCCTAACAGAACCCTTTGGTACACCAGGTAGCTCTTACGCTGAGCCCATTACAAGGGTATGCCATAAACCCCATATCGGCGGACCATACGACGTATTGTTCGGATCACGTTCGCACAGACCTAATATTCACAAGGTCTATCTTATATAGGCCTATATTGCCCATCATAAAAGTTCTTTGTGATGACACATGCAAGGGACCGGAAATGTAAAAAAAAAACGCCATTCCTTGTTTGAAGGGTTTTGAAAACAGAGAAAATAGCGACCAGTGACCAAACACATTCAAACCGGTCGGCACAGAAGATCACTACCAAATGGTAGAAAGTTCGTTATTCAATTTACGAGTATATGGGTACGGTAACTGTAAGACACGTTTTCATGTCTTAAGCATAGTCCACACTGGCAGATTTGTATGCGGGTACACTGTATGCAGACTGTATCTTTTTGTATCCGGTGATGTTTGGAAACAGTCTGCAGACATTCTGCAGACAAACCACATCCAATCAACAGACAGTCTTTTAAATAATTGAAAAGTCAAACAACTCTCTGTAATGTCCAGAAAATAGAGTTAATACAAAATATGTTATGTGTTAAAATATTTAAATTTCTTTTTAAATGTTTATGTTTTATAGGACGAAGTGTACAAAATGTATTTTATATTTTATCCGTAGTGTGGATTACTCTTAATGCAAACTAATTTTAAAGATTTTTGTAGGAAAACTCTTGTTTTGACCCAATTTGCGGTTCGGCAACGGCAAGGGACGGCTCTGAATTGTTTCACAGATTCAGCATAAACGAAAAATTAATCTTTAGTCATTAAAAAAGATTCAGTAATTCCCTTAATGAACTGGGCTGACAACCTAAAATTGAAATAAGGTCAACGTCACGCGTTCTCTATTTCCGTGTGCTAGGAAATGTCCAAGTGCCTTTAAATTAAGTATCGATAAAGTTTTCATATTATATCACTAATATCACTAAAACTTGCGAACTATATGATACTTGGCTTAAGCTTGAATTTGTGATGGTTATATTACACAACTGCCGCTGGTGCTAAACAAACGATTCCATTAGTTTTTGGCGTATTTTCGTTAATGGGTGCCGCTGGTGTGAAGTTAGCGGCACCCACTGCATTTTGCATATTTCACACACTAATGCCAAACAAACGCTGCAAATAGCTAAACAAACCTAAACAAACGTCAAACAAACGAGTCCATTAGTTTTTGGCGTATTTTCGTTAATGGGTGCCGCTGGTGTGAAGCTAGCGGCACCCACTGATTTTTGGATATTTCGCACATTAATGCCAAACAAACGCTGAAAACAGCTAAACATACCTAAACAAACGCCAAACAAACGATTCCACTAGTTTTTGGCGTATTTTCGTTAATGGGTGCCGCTGGAGTGAAGCTAGCGGCACCCACTGTTTTTTGCATATTTCGCACACTAATGCCAAAAAAACGCTGAAAATAGCTAAACAAACCTAAACAAACGTCAAACAAACGATTCCATTAGTTTTTGGCGTATTTTCGTTAATGGGTGCCGCTGGTGTGAAGCTAGCGGCACCCACTGATTTTTGCATATTTCGCACATTAATGCCAAACAAAACGCTGAAAACAGCTAAACAAACCTAAACAAACGCCAAACAAACAATTCCACTAGTTTTTGGCGTATTTTCGTTAATGGGTGCCGCTGGAGTAAAGCTAGCGGCACCCACTGTTTTTTGCATATTTCGCACATTAATGCCAAACAAACGGTGAAAATAGCTAAACAAACCTAAACAAACGCTAAACAAACGATTCCACTAGTTTTGGGTGTATTTTGGTTAATGGGTGCCGCCAGCTTCACATAGCTAGTAAATGGTCCATGTGTAAAAAAGGATGACAACCAGACGTCATCATTTGAGACAGAAACAATTGATTTGAGTGTACAGAAGCAATCTAGCGTAGCTATGTAAAGAAAATAAAATATTCTTGATCACATAATGAACCTGTTCGTGTGGAATACTTTCTTTTGTGCTCAAGGTCAAAAGTAACATCCAGCATTGCCTATACTATCATGTGCAAAGCATTTGATAAAAATATATAACATTATTTTCCTAAATTCGTACACTAATAATTAATCATTTGAGCTATAAACCTAAAAACGAGATAAGTATTGCAATTCAAAAAGAAACAAATAGCCACCAAAGCAATGTAACAGACTCATGAATATGAACTATAATGATAATAACTTAAACAAAAGTAATAAAACAGTAATGATCAGTAGAAATATCTTTCAGCTTAATTGTGTTACGTAAAGAATAAGACTATTAGGAAACAAGTATTGGAGTCCTTATTTGTTAAGAATGTGTTAAAAATACGTAACTACGTAATTACGTTGTTATGAATATACTTGTATATTTTTTATTATATTAAAACTAAGCTAAGCTATATTACTAATATATTTACTTTATATTTTGTCACCTAAATTATTGTTCGGAGTTATTGTTAATGACATTTTAAGAAGTGAAAAATAATAATATTATTGTGCTATAGCAAATTATTAGTTTAAACTTGGAATTAAAATCTCGTTTATTAAGAACATGAATAAATAACATAATGCTAATGTTTTTATCTATAATTCTTAATATCAAAGTTTAATATATTTTAATAATCTTTTGGTTGGAGATAAGAAGTAGAGATTAAAAAGTTCTTAATTGAAAACCTCAATTGAATAGTTATATCTGTACATTTGGAGGAATTTAATGCTCGTGCAGCCCTAATACTACCCTTTCAACAAACAAACGCTATCTGTAAGGCGGGTTACGTTTACGTGCTAGCTGCTGAGATGAAGGCGCAACAATCTCTTTAACGACTTTAAACTGACGATTTCGATTTGCAGATTATTTGTTATTATTGACAATAACGTTATTTTCAAAAACAATTTAAACAACACTATAATAACTGAAAAACAAGGATAAGTCCTATTATTGCTATTACGTGGTATTCTCTTATTGCTTAGTTTAAAATCACTTCAATAATATTTAGTTAAATAAATGCTAGAATATAATTTTCTAATAACAAATGTTACTTACAATTATTGTTTTTTTCATTGGAGTTCTTCAATTCCACTCAAATCGTCCTCCTCTTCTCGGTCACTGTCACTGCTGTCTGTATCCGAACCAACTGATATAATATGGTCTTCTATAATCTTTTCAATCTGGGGTTCTGCGGCTGCATAGCCCCTTTCGATTTTCTCTACGTGCTTGCACTTTACTGACCACTCTTCGGAACCCATACTTGGTATCTTGTCTCGCATACAACTTTAGCTTGAGACATAGTGACAGATGTATTTCTCATAGGCACATAACTTTTGACTTCGGCCCAAATTAACTCAATGGGATTGAGGTCTGGGTGGTAGGGCGGAAGTCGTAAGATGACATGCCCCTCTAGTTGAACAGTTTCTGCTGGGTGGTAGGGCGGAAGTCGTAAGATGTCATGACCCTCTAGTTGAACAATTTCGTCCAAGGCGTACCGGACATGCCTTGTTTTATATAGCTGCACAAGTTTGTAGAGTTCAGGTAAAAGCATATAGTCGCAAAATGGTATTCCGTTTTTTGGTATTCCGTTCCAAACCTTCATATCTTGCTTCCTTCTTTTTGAAGTAGGGGGTTTATTAATTTGTATGTTATGGTAGGGCGCGTTATCGACTACCAGTATTGAATTTGGTTCCACATTCGGTAACACTTTTCCTTTAACCACTTCATAATTATATCCCCATTCGCGTTGTCGTGGTAGTCTCCACGAAGGTTTATTGGGGCCAATAAGATTCCTGATAGGAGGGTTTTACCCATGAGTCACAGGAAATGTTTTCGGGACGCAGTGCATAACGGTACCCCGCCACCCCTTCCGCCTATCACCACACACTCAAGGTCACGCGCACAGCTAAAGTCCTCGAACTGTATTTGGTGGTAAGGGGAATGAAGATTGGTATTTAGTACTTGGTTACACGGAAAAAATCTTTATACAACCTTTTTAGTTGTAATCTTGGTGCTATCAAATTTGTTTCTTATTTTCTACTGATTTTCATAGAATACTTATTGCATAATCATTTGAAGACTTGGCTGAAGTGTTTCAGTACTACAGTACAACTGGTACTCATATAATATTGAATTATACTGTATGTACGCTGCATTAATTTTGTGACTGCAGTATTATATGATGACGGTTGTTGTATCATGATTATTAGCTTAGAATATAAACGCAAATATTTACCATTCATAAAGCATTAGCAATAAATTTTGCTCCTATAGGTTATTTAATATCTATTAAGTTTTGCCTACGATTTAATGTAACCATCGTAAACGTAAACCATTGTTAGGAGCCCAAGGTAATGTCCAATTATTTGTTATGCCGTCTTAAAGAGTCCTTTCGCCATATCCATTCACTTTTGTAAGTTCTATAGTGATAGATACCATCTGTATTCTTAATAATATATTCTTAGTCATAATCCTGATATAAATAATGCAGTTATTTTATTTGAAATGGAGTAGTCATATTCATCTGAATTAACTTCCCTGGGAATCAAAATTCAATAATATGCTATAACGTTTTTTGGAAACATTTTATTATTGAATATCTAATATACTTAAATTCTGAATAAGTTAGACAGTATGAAATCAGTCAAATCTGAATATTACACTAGTATCCCCGTATCTGAATACTGTATATACAAAATACCATGCAGTATATTGGTAATCGCCAATAAATGTTACTTTTACAAGAGGACACTTTAACCTCAGACATAAGGCGTTATTTGCTTGTCGATTGATTAGCTTCTATGACATTACTTAATTTTTACTGTCCGGGAATTATAAAATAAAATAAATTTATTATATACGATAATTAATGTTGTTGAATTCTGCATCAGTTATTACATTCCAACTTAAAACCCAACCTCGAGGTATGTGGTATACTACACTTTGTCTTTCTCCCCAGTGCAATAATAACTTACAATTAAAATAACCCGGTCATTCCTACAACTCTCAGCCATTGTGTCCGAGACTTCAGTAAGGTTGAAAGTACCAAGAAGAACACCAAGAGAGATGTTTTCGTTCCTAATGATTGGGGAGAAATCATAGAGGCAACAAGTAAAAAGTTGGAGTGGTTAAGAAAATGTTGGATGAAGACTTACTTAGTCTGAATCCCGTTAACAAATATTTTGTGAAAGCTGTTAAGGGGATTAAAACATATTAAAACATGCAGTAGCTGCAGTTCAGAAAGGGAAGTCCTTGGACTTTGTTCCACAAGTGTACATTTAAACCAGAAATACATTTTTCAGAGTACAGCATGCTTGCAAAAAATGTTGGAAAGGATCCATGAGACATTGCTATCTCTTGTTCCTAAACTAAACAGAAAGAAAATAAAGGCATGAAAATACAAAGACCTTGTTGGTCTGCTACAATTTGCACCTCCAGTACATCACCAGTTTTACAGATAATTGGACTATGAGGGAAATCTTGAACACCAGACAGAAGATCCAAAAAGAACAAGAGGTGGCTCGAGAGGGACAACCAAGTCGTGATGAGGATGATGATGAAGCTCTACAACAAGAAAACGTTTACAGCAGTGACTCAGAATAGTTCTGCGGCAAGTGGTACATCAAAGACTTTTAATAAAGACTTTATATTTTTTTAGCTACCTTATATTGTAAAAATAAATTAAACATTTACTTATATCTTTTGTTTCGGTACTTCCTCATTCCTGTCAGAAGTCAAGGGGTAAAAGTAATGACTTTTATCAAATATTGCTTTATAACATAGAATAAGAAGATGAAAACCCTAATAATCTTTGTTTTTATGTTAATATAGAATTATACAAAATTAAAAATATACTGGTTTTTATGACCATGATTTTGCCTGGATTTGATTATAACAATTTAACTTTAAACTGAGTTTTTTCAAAAGAAACTTCAATACACTTATACCCCTTGGCTTCTCAGCCATTCTATGGCAATCGATTTTATATACATACAATATTAACTTCATTAAATGAGAGGCAATATCTGCAGCACACTCATTTAATTCAATCTGCGTACATAACGCCTTGAGATAAAATTATTAACTAGTATTAAATGATTTTTTAAACTTATATAATAATGACTTTACAGACGAATTTGTGAATTATACACAATAATTGGCTAACAACACATAATAAATACTATAAAATAAAAATAATTATATAAAATAATATTTAATAAATAAATACAATATAACAAATGAATTATATAAAACGAGTAAATATATTGAGATAAATTAAAGCGCTATGCCTGTAAAACAAAAATGATCATGATTATCCAAAATATATGTCTTAATAGTGTAATATAATGCCAAGTTACTCTTACGCGTAATGCATGTGGTTTCTATCAGCATTTAATTGTGGTCGTTATTTGTGCATTTAGAAATACAGTTTACTTAAGTTGTTGTACGACATCGGAAATATTTCGTGATACACAATTTTGTATATTGGTAAAAGGTCAGTATATAGGTAAAAGGATCTTAAAGCAACTATATAATTCACCTCTTCCTTCAATGACCTGGGATCAGCCGTATCGTATACAAAAAACAACAATACTCACTCTGCTATTAGGTTTCTTTGTCGACATTACCTAAGATTTCAATGGTTGGCGCACAGATTTTATATGGAAGCTAAGTTTTGAAAGTTTTTATATTTTACATTGAGTTGGATTGGTACAAGACTGCGTGTTCCAAGGTTTCCTTACTGAGTACTTTTAAGGAGTTTTATCCAATTATATTATTCTGCCCTTGTAAGGCTATGCCATATATAAACTCAATAATACGGTTTCACACTACACAAAACTTTAACAGTACCAGCATAGCATGAACAAATGTTATATTATGAGCGTATTCACACATGCACATTCACTAGTGACGTGTGTGAAATTGCTGACAATGCCACCCGGGCATGCAGCTGAGGCCTTTGTAAGTAAAATAATATAAACAAATCTTAAATTTCGATGTTTTTCTAAAACCTTTTTTTTTTAGAGTTGATGCTTAATATATAAAGAATTTTGTTTCAAATAAAAACCGAAAAATTATTTTATCCTTTAATTATGCAAATTAAACATTATTTCTATGTTATTATAATGTAAAGCTGCTTTAAACGATTTTTGTTACTGTTTCACATTCATTTAATGTTTAATTTTCATAAAACATAAAAATAAGTTTAGTGTATTTCTATCTCAATTAGAGATAAAAAAGAAAATTTCAATGGTATTTACCACTGTTTATTAGAAATTATATTTGGTCACGTATTTCACGACGTCATAACTACGGAACGAAGCCATTACGAGGACTGTCTTATTACCATATCGTCCCTTGCAAGGCAAAGTATCGTAAGTACCAGATAGCCAAACTTTTCAGCAGGAAGAAATAACAAAATAAAAAATAAATATTATACTCAATAACTCAAATTTTTTTGTAACATAATGTCAAAATATCGTATCTTATGAACTATAACCTCAAACCATAGTTAAATAGTATATTTCTATTAACAATGGGACTTAAGATACTGTGTACACGTTAAAAATAATTACTACCTGGCACATACAATATTTTCACTGGTAGATACTATATTTTGCTTTAATCCACTTTTGGCACACCCACAGAATAAGTGATGAAGAAAATATCGGAGTATTATTTTATTCGTGTGGATGTTATTTTAAAATGTAACCCCACATTTTATATTTTTACTAAATTATGTTTATGACTTTTGCTTGTTGTTTTTGCATTAATTCTTATGGATAATAAATAGTGCAGGTGAAAACAAAAGATAAATGATAGCGCTAACTACAAACATACAGTATGTGTTTTATTTCCAATATTGAATTAGTGTTTGATAAACTAAACAACACTAACCAACTTATATTTTTACAAAAGCTGAGTCCTTTCAAATAACGTGTTTGTTACTACAAAAATTTAAATTTACATTGTTACGTTCACTTAATTTGAAAAATACTCAAGTCTGTATAGTACCATCCTCAGTATCTTCATCTTCTTCATCTGTTTCTACAAGGTAATCTGTCACAGAGTTATAATGAATAATTCGTCTATATTCTTCATTGTATATTTGGCTTATCGCGTTTTGTTTGCAAAGTTTCTGCAGATCCTTGTACTTCAAAGTAGAAATTGGTAGATTTCCTGTGTAACATTTCTTGAGTTTAACGTCTTTCAAGGGGTATTGAAATATGAATTCTTGTTCATCTCCTTCTTCAGCAATATAACTGTACTTAAAAAACACTGACTTGCAATTTGTTTTAAAGTACACTGAGGTAACGTTGAAAAATCCTCAACGGTTTTCGTTGCAGATTTTTAGATTTACCTACCTTCTTCTTTTTATTTACAACTTCTTTTCCTTCAGAACTCTTTTCATCACGTTTTCTTTTTGTGGTTAAATTTCCTCTTGCCTTAAAAGTGAACTGTTCATTATGCATAATTTCAGTGTTCTTTACATGTAAAGAGTCTTTTGGAGGACATAGTGGCTTACATAATTGTGTTATGCATTTAGATTCTGCTTCAAATTTTGACCAGTCATTAAATTGATCATAATTCATAGAATAAACTGAATAGGGTTTTGGTCAATGCCTGGACAGTGATATGACTATTGGCCATTGAGATGGTGCATAAATTATCTTCTTTTTAATGACAGAGTCTATTGTTGAATGTATTGAATCAGCTGGCATGTATGTATGACATGCGATAAGAAATTTCAGAGTTATTCCTTTGATATGTTTAGCAGTTTTCAAAAGCGTGTAGCAGAACTATGACTTGTTTATTTTTTTCTGTCCTGAACAGTTAACACAGTACAGAGCAACTGTGATTATTTGTGGCCTGTTTTGGTCAACATGTTGTAAATATTCCATTAATGCAGTAAAAATTTCATTAGACCTTTTTTTCCCTTTTGTTTCATCCCATATGTAGCAGCAACCATTTATTGTACTGCTGTCATACACTTTAAAATTAAACACAGATATTTTACGTGAATAATAAAGTAACATACTCTACCCACATGGTGTATTTAATAATTTTTTAGGTCAAAAGACGGTCTAAATTATTTTTTAGACTCCTCAACGTCATTTTTATGTTTTTCGTACTTTTCTCTTGCTTATGCATCTAAATTATCAAACCCAACTTGACATACCATTTCAAAATGGGAACATTTATATTTTTTAGGGACATGAAAACCCAAGTTATACTGTTTGAATGTGTTTCTGAATACAGTTCTGCCAACAGGCCTTGTGTTGTTTCCTTTACAATAATTTTTATATAGCCTTTCAAGGTTTGCGAGATTGCCAATTTCTGAAGGCAAATACAATTTCTTCCATTTTTTTGACAATAATGTGAAGGTACAACTGGAATATTTTCAATGAATGTTTTTAATATTTGCATATCTGTTGTAGGTGTCTTGTTTTTGGGTGTATGTTTACCCCTCATGTCTGGTCCAACTGTGTGAGTAGTAGTTGCATTTGAAATTGTGTGTCTCAAAGTCAGTTTGCTGATGCCAAAAGTGCTCATTGAAAACTTCTGGCATACTTTTTACTTAATACCATGTATGCGAAAAGAATATTCAATAGTTTTTTTCTCCTTGATTCGATCTCTTTGGTTCTCTTTCTTTTAACTTCAACTTCAACCATAAAATTAAATAACCAATTCTTTATCTGCTCATAATTTTTCATTTTTAGTATTCATCAAACAAACATTGCCTGTCTTCTTCTGAAAATGTTGAGCACTCATTTTTACATGCTCCATTACATGCATTAGCTTTAAGGCATCCCTTTGTACCACACTATTTAGAAATCTTAGAATGGACAGAGAGAAGGCTCTAGCTGTCTTCTAAATAAGCTAATGTTTTCCAAGTTGAAAGTAAGAACGTAGCATGCTTTCAAACTTAATTCTTTTCATATTGAAAAATTTTATTAATTTCTAAAATGTATAGGTTTGCAACACTGTTTTTATAAAGTGCAAAACTTGTAACCAAAAACATAAAATGATCACTAGAGGATATACCGAAGCAAGTAAAATAATTTTTTTTTTTTCAGAATACACGGATTTGAATTGAAACCCTAAAAACATTAATATTTTATAAAACATACAATTCTTTTCAAGAATAAAACTTTTGTGTCATCATTGATTCGTGTGTAAACAAAACAAGTAGCTATAACAGTTATGTTGGATTCAAAAAAAGCAATTATATACTGTACATAAACTCAGATGACATTCGAGTTTAAATTTCCTCGTTCTGATTCTGGAACTGAAGCAGAATTACCAAATATGTGGTCACTGCTCCTGCCACCTTAATTAGGATATCGCTTTTAATTTTGAAGAGGTGCATTGCACAAAATGTAGGTCTGTCGTTAGATACTTGTAGAAGGAACCTCTTCAACTGTGTCCTCATAGCAGGATCAATATCCTTATGGATAGTCTTGCAGATCGTCATCGTCGTCTTGTCAGCTGACTTAGTGACGTCAGCAGCAGATTGAACCATCACCACCATGTAACTAATGCTAGCCAAAGCCCAGATGAACGTCCATATAAACTCTATGTAGTCACCTGAATTAAAAGTCAAGACAGAATAATATAGATTAAATAAGATTCTGAAGAACAAATAAGAGGTAGTGGCCATCAGCTGGTCGCAATAGAAGCCATTCGCCTGGTGTACAGCATCAACCAGCAACCAGTAGATGTCCATCAGGGATTCCAATTCACACTTTTGTGAGTTTGAACTTTCTTGGGATATCTCAATATATGGCATATACTGATTTTCCATTGGTCGTCCGAAACACCGGCGTGCTAGTTCCTGCTCGATCCTGATGCTGATGTATTTAAAACTTTTAGACAAATATTGAGTAACTTCGGTAAAAGTAACGAATGTAGAAGTCAATCTAAATACAGTATTTAAGTAAGACACATAACATACGGTAATCGTTACTCGATTTTCATATTTGTTTATTTTACTTATTCCCCAAGTAGCTACATCGTACGTGACAAGCACTGCAGTGACAAGGTAGGTTACTAAGATCCTGATGTTTACTTTGGATTCTGGTGGCTGATGCCTTATATCACTCCAAGTTTCCTCGACACTCTTCACAATATTGTGGAAGTTGACAAAGCACTGATATTTTCTGATGTTGCTGAGAAAGACTAAGACTGAAGTCATTGAAAAATAGGTAAATTCCAAAATCATTACAGTTGTGGTAGTATTAGTATTCCAATAAGAGGGCAAGATGGACTGTGTATTTAAGTATTCGAAATACACATAATAACGCGAGAGTGTCGCTTGAGCTGCTGTAGAGATCAAACTCCATGTGAACCATGATGGAGAAAATCTCAATTCTTGCCCCTTGTTTTTCACAGAAGAGTTAGTCAGAAAAAATCCCCCAAAAACATGGCTGGTTAAAATTACTTCTTTTGATAAAACCTGCATTCTGGAGAATTGTGAGAACTGTGGTTTGCGGCGTTACTTCACTACTCTTCAGTCATAGTGAAACGTTCGATATTTTCTTCTTACAGTCATTTATCGTAATTGATTTGCCACTCGTTGTCATGGATTTTCAAATATGATTACAATAATTCAATCACTTTATGTGATTAAAACATTGGGTATAAATCATATTAGTTTTAATACCACTGGAGTTTTACTATAAATATTGATTTATTAATAACCTATAGTTACCTTTTAGTGTGGATTTTCATAAAAACTTGTCAATGTAGACAAAACTTTTGAAAATGAAGTAATTTATTTTAATCAATTACACCACTTTTTATTACAAGAAATATCAATGATAAATGACGAAAAATGTATGATTATTTAAGCTTGTAATATAATATCCTGCTGTGATACTACCATACAAAACTTTGGTTTAAATGCTTAAGGTGTGAACCTTTGCGGGTTTTTGTCCTTTAGATAAAACAAATTAAGTAACATATTTATATGTGATTTTTTTAAACGTCTCTTAAAACAGTAATTTGCAGTAGCATTATAAAGGTTAATGTAAGTGTAAAGAATAAGTATATAAAATGTTACTCATTTTAAATGTTATATGGCATATGGCAATTTTCTACAAATATATATTATATATATATATACCATTGACAAATTAACGATCTATTTATCCTTGTCCTAGAAATAATTGTCCACAAATTTATAAAAATAAGGTTTTCCCTTCTCATGAAATGAAAAAGGTTTTTGTAATATGGTTAAGGATATTCAATATGGTCAAAAAGGCTGTATAGCAAACGTCTAAGCAGTGGCCAAAAACGTCCGAGTCATGAATGATAAGTATGTCTTTTAATACAGAATGCACTGCAAAAGTGACATAATTTCCCGCTCGACAAGCGATTTAAAAGATGGATTTTAAAATAAATTTCTTAACAAAGGTCCCTTTATAAAAGTCTTTCCGACGGTATTACTTATGGCAGGAAGTGATGATCCAGGACTTGATTTCCCTTACAAAATCTCCATCACTGACGAAGAGATTAAAATAAAGTCACATTGCCATTAGGGCGGAGCTCCAATCCCAAGTCCTGTTTTCTGCGAATTAGGAAAAATATCCATTCTAACATGTACAGGTACATAATTCTACTTACACATGCACTTAGGCCGATGTATTTTCTACGTAGACGTTCCATTTAGCATTACATAAAATATCAGTTTACGCTTTACCAAGTATAGGTGGTAAAATACCGAATCGGTGACAAAATCCTTGATAAATTGTAACTTACAACTTTTACTAGAATGCGAAAACTGTATGCCGAATTGTAAACATTTGACTCATAACTGTCAGTGAATATCCCAGCGGCATTATCCGCAAAAATATCACTGATTGAGCACACGCGCAGTTAAACTAACCTTTGGAACTTATGAATTGATCTTATTGTGTAATTTATGTCTTTTATACATATTAATCCATTATTCCATAATAAACACTGTATATATTTACCTTCTAGACTTATTAAAGCACGTTAATTTTTATATAACTGTTTTTCAAAATTTTAACGCCCCTTTGCTATGTTAAGTTTAAATTTCTTAGGCTTAAGCGTGAAAATGCACATCGCCAAGTTTCATCAGCGTTGTATTAGACAAAACAAAGCCAACGGCTTCTTTAGTTGTTTCACGTAAGTCCTCTTTTGAAAAATTATAATTGAAATATAATCGATTTAAAGCTGGTTCTTTGACTTCTACTGAAATTTCCATATTTTGTTTTAGAATGTGAGATTCTGTATCAAATTTATAAATGTTACAGTCATTACTGTAACAAAACAAATTGCGAAGTAAAAGCGATCCCTTTTCTGAGGATGACAAATTTTATCTGTTTGTCTCGTGATAAAACAATAACATTGGAACGATTTCAGGTTCTAGAAATTATGCATCAGTATCTCTCGTAGAAAGAAAAAGGAACAAAACCCATAAAAAAAACACGTTAATAAAGTCTAATCACTGCGGCTTAAAAGAAATAATGGTCTATAAAACTCAATCGATTCCTTAAAAATTATACAGAGTTATTTAAAATTACCAAACAAACAAGAAACACTCTTACTAAATTATAGCCTATATATTATGATCCGACATAGCGAAATCGTTTTTAAATCGTCCGTACAGGCGGCCATAGTATTTTAAGTTCCAAAATATTATATCCCTAATTATTTGAAGACCTCATATTTAATTTATACTAATGGTTGATAAAAATCCTAAAGATTTAAATTTATTTTAAACATATTTATAGCTTATTCAGAAAAATATCTGAATGTTAGAATTTATTTTATTATTTAAACATTAAAATAAAACATATTTTATAATTATAAGATCTTTAATAAGGCCTGATCAATTTAATTAAAGTTTAAAATTGTAATTATAAGTTAAAACTTAAGATTTATCACTACAACTATCTCTTAAGTCATAATATTAAATGCACAATTTTATATCATTAAATATCTGCTATAAATAACTTCTCTAATTGTTTTTGTCCAGTAACTTTCAATTTTGTTAAAAAGAAGTCTTAGTATGCATTAGTTTACCGTACAATAATTTGAAAAAGATTTATAATGAGTCAAATTTGATACGGTATAAGTTTGGAGAAAGTTGTGTATCTTAAATGTTAAAAACATCAATTAAAAAGTGCTTTCAAATGTAGGGCTTTTATCAATTAACATTAAGTATAATATGTTTATTTCACTAAATGTAACATAATACAAAATACTTAACAGACTCAATTCAATGGTGATGTTTTACAATTTCTTAATCTAAACTGGTGTTTATAAAGCTATACACAAAAACCATTTATAAGTCGGCGATTCAAAATAGGTATGCAATAGTCTTCAGTATAATATTTTAAAATGATTTTTAACAAGCCAAAATTGACACTTTTTGTTTTAAATAACAAGTTTGAGAAGGTTGTGTACTCAAAATCTAAAAATAATCGATTAAATATCGTCCTTATAAATATACGGATATTATAAATTAACATTAGGTATTATCGCATGTTTATTTCTGTAAATGTAAAATATTAAAAAAATACTTAAATCGCTACAATGGTGAATTTTATCAGTCTCTTAATCTCCACTGGTGTTTATATAGCAATAACAAAATTATTTAGAAGATGGTTATTTAAATTCTATTACAATGTAGTGGAGGTGAATAAACATATAAATGCGTTACTATAGTAATTTTAGAGTAAATAATCTATGTGTAAAAAGGGATTAGAACCAGACGTCATCATTTGAAACAGAAACAACCGATTTGAATGTACAGAAGCATTCTGGCGTGCCTATTTAAAGAAAGTAAAATATTCTTGATCTGATATTGAACCTGTTCGTGTGGAATATTTTCATTTGTGCTCAAACTCAAGACCAAAATGAAGAAAGGTCTATAATATCATGTGGAAAGCATTTTATGAAAATATATAGGATTATTTTTCCAAATACATACACTAATAAATAATACTTTAAGCTATAACCTAAGAACGAGATAAGGATTGAAATTCAAATAGAAACAAATAGCCACCAAAGCAATTAAACATACTAATGAATATGGACTATAACTATAATAACTTAACCAAAAGTAATAAAACATTACGGTGATGATCAGTAGGAATATCTTTCAGCTTAATTGTCTATTACGTAAAGAATAACACTAGTAGAAAACAAGTATTGGAGTACTTATTTGTTAAAAATGGGTTTAAAATAAGTAACTACGTAAATACGTTGTTATGAATATATATGTATATTCATACATTTGAAGCAGGTTTTGTATATTTTTAATAGGTTAAAACTGAGCTAGGCTGATAAAATTACTTAAAAAATTAACTTTATATTTTCTCACAAGAAATATTATTAAAAGAAACTGTTAATAAGTTCTTGTTAATAACTGTTCTAATAAGTGCAAAATAATAATATTATGAATGCCATCATCAGTGCTATAGCAGATTAATGGTTAAATCTTGAAAGTAAATGCTCGTTTATTAAGAACAGGAATAAATAACCTAATGCTAATGTTGTTATCTATAATTCCGAATATCGAAGCTTAAAAAAAGTAAAAGTAAAGAATGTCTTGTTTTACCAGGCGAAGTTAGGGCTAAGAAGCCCACTATAACACTTAACCTAGGGACCAACGGCTTAAAGGTGACTTCTGAACCACCACCAATAGCCGGGCAGGCGGGCCGCTTGCAAGGACAGGATCGCTCAGGGGTCACAGGGGTCACTCATCCAAGCAGCAGTCACGCTCGACGTTGCTTCATCAGGTTATCTTGCGATAACCGCCGTATCCGCTACACTGCGCATTTTGCTGAAGCTTAAATATATTTTAATAATGTTTTGGACGGAGATAAGTAATATAAATTAAAAAGTACCTAGGTGAAAACCCAAATTGAATAGTTATACCTGTATTTGTTGGTAAGTGGGCTGAAGGTTGGTATTGTGTACTTGGTTACATGGGAAAAATCTCTATAAGACCTTTTAAGTTGTAATCTTGATGCTGTCAAGTTTGTTTCTTATATTTCTACTGCTTTTCATAGAATACTTATTGTAAAATCATTTGAGGACTTCGCAGAAGAGTTCCAGTACTACTGGTACTCATATAATACTGCATGATACTGTATGCACGCTGCAATAATTTTGTGTCTGCAGTATTATATGAGGACGGCTGTTGTATCATGATTATAAGCTTAGAAAACAAACGTAAATCTTTACCGTTCTTAGGGCATTGGCAATCAATTTTGCTCCTATAGGCTATTTAAAATCTATTAAGTTTTGCTTACGAGTTAACGTAACCATTGTAAACCATTAGTAGGAGCCTAAGGTAATGTCCAGTTATTTTTTTCGTCTTAAGAGTCCTTATGCCATCTCCATTCACTTTTAAGTTCTATAGTGATATATACCATCTGTATTCTTAACAATATATTATTAGTCGTCTTCCTGATCTAAATAATGCAGTTATTTGATTTGTGATAGGGGATGTCATATTCATGCAAATTACATTCCCTGGGAAACAAAATTCAAATGTGTTATACCGTTTTGATCAGTTAAATCGGAATATTACGGTAGTATCTCCGTATATAAATACTTTATATACAACATACCATGCAGTATATTGGTAATCGCTAATAAATGTTATTTTTAAAAGAGAACTCTTTAACCTCCTACCATAATCCATTATTTGTATGTCGAGTCATTAGCTTTTACGACATTACTTCATTTTTACTGCCCGGGTGTTAAAAAATTCAAAATACATATATATATATATATATATATATATATATATATATATATATATTCAATTATCAGGTTTAGTACAATCGACTAACAACGTTTTGTATCTTGGTTCACTAAATAACAACAGATAAGTAACTTTTTAGAACATAAACAATTCTACAGCATAACTGGAAATACGTAATTAAAACAATTGATATGTATTGTTTTATATAACCAATTACTTACTTGAAATTACCAAACTTAAAACCCAACCTCCAGGTATGGGGAAAACTACACTTTGTTATTAATAATAAAAATGCTGTCTTTATTTTCATCAATCGTTTCTCAGTTACATACAGAACAACTGCTTTTCTGAACAACTATCGTCACACACAACATATACATGAAAATTAAATACAAATAAATAAAGAAAATCTATACATTAAGCAAATTCTACCCTTGAACATTGTTTCACGTTTGGTGGGAGGTCGTTGTACAATTTCGGGCCGAAATAAGAGAAGCTCCTCCTTCCCAACTCCAGCCTAACTTTGGGAAAGTGAAGAAGATTCCCATGGCGGGTTCTGCGCTGAGAGACCTCATCCCGAAATCAGTAATTAGTGAGCTTCTCACTAAGGTACTGAGGCTCATGATTAACAAGAGCCTTGTGGACCATGCAGCACGTCATGACCCTGCAGACGGTCTCTACCGAAATCATCCCAGCGGCATCTCTGTAAGGACAGACATGCTCAAATCGTTTCAAATTAAAAATGAAACGGATTGCAGAGTTTCGCAACTTTTGAGTGCGATGCATGTCTTCTCCATAAATGCTATTCTTGTAGGCTGGAAAACAGTATGCGAAAACGGAAAGGACTAGTGAACTGCATGATACGTAGTTTCGCAGACTCAGGCAGAACATCTATAAATCTGTAGAGTCCCTTCACTCTACTGAGTGCTCGTTGAGAGGCATGAGTGACATGGTCAGAGAACGTGAGGCCGCTGTCTAGCACAACGCCAAGAGTCCTCGACCTATCAAATACAGCCAAACTCTGGCCATCGTGCCTCACCATCACTCCTCTTTCACTGAGGGACTGCACAATATTGTGTGGCGCCGTATGCAACACAGTGCACTTGCCTATGTTTAGTTTCAGTCCATTCGCCATTGACCACCCCAATATTTTTTCAAGGTCAACATTGATCGTATCAATGGCTGACACCACCTGCGATGGCTCATAAGACAAGTGCAGCTGCGAGTCGTCAGCATACAAATGAACTGTGCAATTTTGTACACAGCTTGGCATTTAGGCTGTGTACATATTAGGCCCTAGGCAACTACCTTGAGGAATGCCTCGATACTTCACAAGCGGGGTTGACGTTTCACTCCCTAAACGCGTCACCTACAGCCTGGAGTCTAAGTATGACCTTATGCAAGTGACTACGCTCAAGTCAAAGAAATAATAGCTCATCTTCGCTAAAAGCATCTCATGGTACATTGAATTAAAGGCTTTAGAATAATCCAACAAAACAATGGAGTTATATTTACCCCTTTCTTTGGCATCAATCATATCACTGAAAAGATTTGTGAGGGCTGTACATGTACTATGATTGCGCCTGAAGCCCGATTGCAGCGTCGGTAAATTTTCAATGTTTTCATAAAACTGTCTATTTGTCGAATGGCAATCTTTTCCAGTATCTTCTACATGGCTGGGAGTATTGAAATTGGTCTTAGCTGGTCTACCTGATTGGCAGCTTGCCTTTCGGGTATTGGCCGAACAATACTTGATTTCCATGACTTTTGAAACACGCTGCCAACCAGGGAACGTTTACCAGGTGTGTAATGGCTTTGACTGCGTAGGGGCTCACTGACTTGATCATGTCAATCCAAATTTCAGAGTCATGTCATCGCTGCCCAGAGCTTTAGATTTTATTTCATTCATTGAGGAAATAACGTATCTTTTACTGACAGCGTAAAACTTAAATTTATCTCTGATTTCTTCTCGACCATTGGTTGCAACAAATTCCCATACGCTTTTATCAATCTTCGAGCCAGCTCCCATTTTTATAAAGTATTCATTGATCTCATGCGCTTTAAGTTCAGGTGGAATGTTCGAGGAATGTGTATTGTAGAACCCTTGTTTCTACAATATCATTTTTCAGGCATGACCAAAACTCCTTTGGATTTTTTGAAGAGGAAAGCTTATCAGAACAAAATCTCTTTTTTGCCATTCTGATCATATTATTCAGTCGGTTTCTTATTTCTTTGTACCTCTCCCAGTCATCTATATGCCTGTACTTCCAATATCTATTTCGCAACTTATTTTTAACATCTAACAATAAAATAATGTAACTGTAGCAACGTAACAAATCCATACTATAAAATTAAAAAAATGAAATAAAAATATAATACTAAAACAAGGACTATTTCCCATTAGTTATAGAATATTTGGTGACATGGTAAATATTAATGGCAATTGATTTGATATACATACAATATTAACTTCATTAAACGAGAGGCAATATCTTCAGAACAATTATGTAATTCAATCTGCGTCCATAACGCCTTGAGACAAAATTATTAACTAGTATTAAGTGACTTTTAAACTTATATAATAATGAATTTACAGAAGAATTTGTGATGTATACACAATAATTGACTAACAACGCATAAAAAATACTATAAAATAAAAATAATGATATAAAATTAATATTTAATAAGTAAATACCATATAACAAATGAATGATACATAACGAGTAAATATAATGAAATAAAATAAAATGCAATGTCTGTATAATAATATTATCATAATTATCCAAAATATATGTATTAAATAGTGTAATATAATGCCAACATATACTTATGCATAATGCGTTTGGTTTCCATCAGCATTTTATTGTGGTCTTTTTTTGTGAATTTAGAAATGCAGTATACTTAAGTTGTTGTACGAAATCTGAAATATTGTATATTGTTAAAAGATCAAGATATAGGTAAAAGGATCTTAAAGGAACTGGATAATTTACTTCTCCCTTCAATAATAATAATAATAATTCTTTTATTGCATTTTGGCTGCAAGACATTGCATTGAAAAAGTCAGGTTTAAGTTATTAGTAAAAAATCCGTACTATACACATTTTTACTTAAAAAACTAATTCAAACATACAACCGTTGCCCATTCACGCCAACATTCATTTAACATGAGACTCGGGGCTCCACTAATTAATTTGTATGTAAATTTTGATTCTAATTCTCCCAGCAGCCAGCCATAAACTCTTCGACAGAATTAAACGCATTCGACACCAGTAGGCGTTTCAGTAGAGCTTTAAACTAGTTTAAAGTATCCGATTGTATAAGACCATCAGGGAGCCGATTGAGAAATCTGACTCCAGACTGTGACGGCAAGCGTTCGAAAGCCACCGTCATATGCTGTTCTGCACGGTAACTCTCCTTGCCTGTAGTTTCGTAAGAGTGAATGTCACTACCCCGAATAAGAACACACTTCGATCGAAAATACAGGGCAACCTCCAATAAATAGAGGCCGGGCAGAGTCAGCGATTCGAGCTCCTTGAAAGCATCCCTGCACGACTCTCTGATGTTTAATTGGACAATTATTCTGACTTTTTTTGAGGTGTGAATTCTCTTACTAGATTTTATTTGCACAGCTGCCCCAAAGTCTTAAACCATATGTTAGGTATGGATAAATCATGCCAAAATAAGCTATTCTTAAGACTTTTTGTGAGCAATAGTTGGCAAGGTTACGCAGGGCGTAGATGCCTGAAGTAACACGAGCACAGATATAGTCTACATGATTGTTTCAGGTTAGACCTTTGTCGAGGTACATCCATTTTCTACAAAAACTGCCGGGTGGCTTCCATCTACATTTTGTCGGAGGCAAAGGTTTAAGACTTTAGATTTTGTACTGTCTCTTCTTAAGTTGATCTCAGAAAAATTTTGAATGCAGCAGTTGACAGCAATGAAGGATTCAATTTCAAGATTTTCTTTCGAAGTTAGCGAATTTATGCAGAGAGTCGTATCATCGGCATATTGAATTATCTTTCCATTTTTGTATCGATGAATTTATTCGATTTACATATCGAAGAAAAAGAACCGGCCCAAGAATAGATCCCTGTAGGACTCCATGAACCACTTTATTTCTCCTCGACATGACACCTGAGATTTGCACTCACTGGTAACTGTCCCTGAGATAAAACGAGATCGATTTATGTGGGAGACCCCGAATGCCACAAAGCTCTAACTGGTTCATTAGTGTGTCATTATACACGCAGTAATACCCCTTGGAAGGTCGAGAAACACGCTAAGCACTTGTTCTCACCTTTTCAACCCATCGACAACATTATCCAGAAGATTTGACATTGCATCGATTGTGTATTTGTTTTTCCTGAATTCAAACTGATTTTTACTCAAAATTGCAAAACGCTCCAGAAATGCATTTAGCCGAATCAGGAAGGCAACCACCCCTTCCTTTTAGGTTTGTTCGAATGTATAGTCAATCTTGAGCTGAATATATTTTAGAGAAAGTTTTACAAAAATTGCCACACCACCCCCTTTGTTACGTGTCCTACAGAAACTTTTGCCAATTCGAAATTTTCTATTTTGAAAAAATATACTGTTTCCGGCCTATACCCATGTTTTCGAGATGACCAGTACATCAGGTTTCAGCTCATCACACATGAGTACAAGCTCGTCTAACTTACTTGAGGCGGTTTGTGGGTTTTGATGTATGATTTTGAATTTTGAACACTTCGAATTTGGATTATTTAAAATTTTGGATTTGTCTTGAATATATGTATGCACGCCCGAGCCTGAGATATCTATACCTTCGTAAAACTTGCGTCCAAAAAATCTTTTTTTAAATTAGTACCTCGTTTCCCTTAATTCTGAACGATTGCGAATGTGTTGACGGCATCTGATAAAGTCCCAATGTCTGATGTTCTGGGCTCAAGTGTAATGGAATTAGACACACAGGAAGCAGCAGGTGAAGGTGGCTAGAAGGCTGCACAGCAACGGGAGACCGACTAGGAGCAGACGAGACGCCAGGCGCCTCTGCAGGAGCACCGACAACCGCAGCAGGCGACTTTAGTGCAGTACGTGGGGTTGATCTCACAGCGCCCGAGTAGCTCTCGTGCTGAAGGGAATTGGTTGGTGAAGGTGTGCGAAGGCGCTCGTGCATTTGAGATTTGGCTGAGGATGACATCTGAGAAGCCAGCACCAACGTCGCAGACCAACGACAAATGATACTGCTATCATGTCGGAAAGCACCAACTTCCCCCTCCGGTTGAGATGCTGCCCGTGGTGGGTGAATAAATGTCTCCCCAGTAATTACACGTCCACCATCTTGGCTAACACCTCCTCTAGACTCTCACGCAGCATCATGTTGATACCCCTCACTTCTGTTTCGATTTAGGAGTTCCAGGGATCGTGACAACACTACAAAGTTTGTATGACCATGTGTCATAATAAACTTCTTTACTTCGTCCACGAGAACTCTAGCAGGCTGTTTATTTTTAGTGGTAGAGTCTGACAGATCATTAGCCCCAATGTGTCGTCTTTTGTAAAATTCTCCGTCATACTGTGGGCATTGTCCACGACGTGGGACATAGGGGCCCCCGAACACGCGCAAAAAATACTTTGCTGCATGGGGAAACCTTAGATGTTAAAGATTTATAAATATCTTTACCATGGCTGTCGGCGAAGAATGTAGTTTTTGTAGAGGTTTAGTGGTTTTCTCCAAATAATGCTTTGGTTTTTTTTTCTAAAATGTTGCATGGTTTCTGTTATTAAATAGGTTTTGCTATTTCGTTTTCTTTATTTTTTCTTTTTTTATTTTAATAAATTCTTCGGTATTTAAATTTCAATTATTTTTACCAGGCAACAAGAGTGTTACTTAAAGGCAAAGTAGATTGAAGCTACGTACTTTTTTCACGTTTGTGTTGAAGCTATTGTCACTGTTGAACATGTTATCGTCCGCCCTACTATACTCAGTGCTACTTGAAGAGGCATTGAATGGCATTGGAGAACTAAGCACGATTGCT
Organism: Homalodisca vitripennis; assembly: GCF_021130785.1. Classification (NCBI taxonomy): domain Eukaryota; kingdom Metazoa; phylum Arthropoda; class Insecta; order Hemiptera; family Cicadellidae; genus Homalodisca; species Homalodisca vitripennis. The sequence continues at coordinate 99,044,082 of NC_060213.1, read as the reverse complement.
GGTGAGTAAGCTGGTTGATACGTTTTATCAGCTCGTCCTTGGTCTTCATATAGTTGTCCTCGGTCTGAGTACATCTGTCAGAGCGCGACTTCCTTCCGGTAAGTTGTGATAACAACGGCGAGGCGGACAAGCTGTCTTAGAGAGAGAGAACAGACAGGGACGCACCATTTGATCTCGGAGCAGATCTTGAGTCAGGTGTCAGGGACCGCATGGTAACGGGATGTTGCCTACTATGCTTCTCATTAACTACAGTTAACACCGTCCTGTGGGAATCCATCCACACTGACGCTCAATTTTTTCCGAGGCAATACCAAGAAATATTACCATTCACCAGGGTCCTCTTCAATCTATACTTATGCTTTTTTTAAAAATTAAAAAGGCCTACCCTGTTGGGTATTGTCCAGAGTAAAGTCCATGTTAATTATTTAAATCTGGTCTAGTATATAAAATATCTTCAGAATATTCCTTTTTTATTTTTAGTAAAAAGATATTGTATTAATAAAGTGTGTGTCCATTCATTACTTACATGCAAAAAATAGGGCGCTGCAGTTGGATTTGAACCCTCGCTCCGGCGTTCACCTGATCAGCAGTAACCAGTTAATTATCCGCTTATCGCATAGATAGCGTGAAGGTACTATTGAGCCGGTGTCCTTGCCTTATCAAACAGCCGCTTATCTGATATAGAGTGCGATTGTCCACTAACTCTGTGTCTACAGGCCAGCTGCAGCAATTCCCGTAGATTCACTCGACTAGAAGCCTGATATGCGAGTCTACGTTGCGCAGAATAGTTGTCAGTTTATATTAATAACCGTCAGTAATTTTGGCTACGTTTCGTTTGGCTCAATGGGCTGGGATCAACCGTATCATATTCGCAAAAATAATAATCACCCTGCTGTTAGGTTGTTTTGTCGCCATTACCTAAGATTTCAATGTTTGGCAGCTAAGTTTTGAAAGCTTTTAAATTTTACATTGAGTTGGATTGGTACCAGACTGGATGTTACAAGGTTTCCTTACTGAGTAGTTTCTAAAAGGGGTGTCGGACAGGCCTATCTATCCCATGCTATTTTTTTGATTTTAAGGAACACATTTATCCAAAACTATCTGACTTGGGATGCTGCAATTTTTTAATTTAAAAATACATTTATTTAAGTGTTTTCTGAACGGAGGGTTTTAATAAAGTGTTAATTTATATTTTTTACAGATATTAAGACTTTTTTTTAATTACGATGGAAAAAACTATTTTAAAATTGTTCAAAAATATAAATATGAATGATTTTAATGATCTCTCTGTTTAAAATGTAAAGCTATAAAATAGAAACAAATTTAAAAAAAATCAAGATGATATCTTTTGTGGTTCTTGAGATATATGTTCCTAAAATAAAAAACGCAAGTTTTCGGGAAATCGCATTTTAATATTTTTAAGAACTGATGTCAACAAAAAACTTACAATCAATGCATTTCAGCTCCATATGTTGGATTGTCTGGGTCCTCCAACTCTCTTCATAAGTCTCTTCTAGTCTCTTTTTAGCTAAGGCAAGCTGCTTACGGCACTTTTTTTCCATTTCTTGCATCGCTTTCTCTGCTTTTTTTACCCTTAGCTCATCCAACGACTTCATTACCACAATGCATTCATTGCCTGGGAACATTCCTAGTTTCTCTAAAACTTCTAATCTAACTATATTACTTTTATTAAAGGTGGCAGTAGCTTCATATACACCAAATTGTAGGGTTTTCTTCACGACGAATGTTGTCTTTGGGATCCTTGTCCATACATTATTATTCAATGACTCGTTAGAATTTTGAGTTCCTTTGTGCAGGCATTTTTGTAGAAATTCTCGGTTTGACAAATCTCTGAAAATGAGTTTAATTTCCTCCATTACTGCTAAAGGTAAGTGGGTGTGAGCAGCATGGTCATACATTGTATTTTCAGTTATCGCTCGCTGGTATTTATACCAACTTTCGTCACCGTTTGGACATAAACCGTGTGCAGGAGATTCATTACTGGAGGCTAGATGAAAATAAGTAGCCCAAACAGCTTTCCTCATATTTTCTAAGCTATCAGTATTTCTAACAATAGCTAAATGATAATAGTTTTGAATTTCATCTATCATTACTTTGGTCAAACGGCCTCTGCCGCCAATAGTTTTACCGTCGGACAACTTGTGATTTGGAACTTGGAATTTAAACATAAACAAACATCATTCCTTACAGAAAGCAAAAGGTTCTGCTTTGTGGTATAGAACAGGTTAGCCAACCCGAAAATCTGAATGTAAAGGTAAAATGGAAGAAGGACTACCATCACAAATGAGTGTAACAACTCTAAAAACAGCTGAGAACGTCAAAATTGGCGCTGCATCACTCTATTAATATGCTTAAAGAAAAAAAAACTAATTGACAAAATCTATAAATGTGGTATGAAAAGAAAGCTAAATCACAAGCTTTAAAATTACATCAAAAACAAAAAAAATATTTTTTTTGCGACAATTCATGTCCGATCCCCCTTTGAGTTGTATCCTATTTTATTCTGCTCTTATAAGGCCATTTTATATATAAATTCATTAATACGGTTTTACACTGTACTGAATTGTAACAGTACCAGCATAGCAACCGAGGTTGAAAAAACAATTCTTTCACTGAAATCAAAACCCTTAGCTGGAATTGACGATATATCATCCACTGTATTGAAATATATAGTCGAAGAAATCAGGCTTCCATTGACAAACATAATTAACAAGTCTCTCTTACAAGGCATTATTCCAGACGATCTTAAAGTAGCTAAGGTTATCCCGATAAATAAACCAAAGACATGCAAAGTTGCAAGTGATTATAGACCGATATCTCTTATTCCTACGATTTCTAAAATAATTGAAAAAATTGTTTTAACCAGATTGATGAGACACCTCTCTTCTAACAATCTCTTATCTGAACACCAACACGGCTTCCTACCTGGAAGATCCACCACTACAGCCATCATAAGTTTTGTTAAAGGTGTAATAGACCAGTTGGAAGAAGGAAACTTGACCACAGCTTTGTTCTTAGATTTTTCTAAAGCATTTGACAGTCTGGGACATAACTTACTAATTAAAAAGCTTAAAACACTGGGAATTCACAATACAGAAGAAAGGTGGTTTTCAAGCTACTTGAAAAATAGAACTCAATTGGTTGAGATCAAATATACAGTGAACAACACAACTTACCATGCAAGATCTGATCAACTTCCTATCAGTAGAGGGGTTCCTCAAGGATCCGTCGTTGGACCAGTACTCAATATACTGTTCACTAATGACTTACCCAATCATCTCAGTGAGTATGCCTCTTCTACAATGTATGCAGACGATACTGCTTTGATGTTGGCAGAAAAGCAACCTAAATTTAGCCAAACAATACTGTCATGTTAACAACTTGGCACTAAACGAAGGAAAAACAAAGCAAGTACTGTTTAGTAGAGCACAAAATAAAAATGTTGGACTCCCGATGTTAGAGGTGGAGGAAGAAACTAAGTACTTGGGAATTATTGTAGACAGTGCTCTATCTTGGACACCTCATGTTGATTTGGTCTGCAACAAATTGAGTACTGCCCTGTATGTGCTCAAAAGAGTTAGAGCTGTCACAGACCTCGCAACTGCTAAAGTTGCTTATTTCTCACTATTTGAATCCCACATAAGATATGGACTGCTTTTTTGGGGTGGATCAACTGCAGGAAATCTGAATGGAGTCCTAATAATGCAGAAAAAGGCTGCGAGAGTGCTAGCAAGCTTGGGACCAAGAGACACTTGTAGAAGTGCCTTTAAAGACCTTGGTATCCAAACTGTTACTGCCTTGTTTATCTTTCAGTCCATCAATCACATTCTCACAAGCAATCCTGAAATATTCATTGACATCCATACCCACAACACCAGAAACGCAGTAAATTTCAACCTTCAATCTCACAGACTTGCAATGTTTGCCAAAAAACCTTCCTATGCAGGAGCAAAATTTTTCAATCTACTGCCAAGACATCTCAAAGAAGAGAAGAGATTATTCCCATTCAGGACACATCTCACCACCTGGCTGGCCGACAAGACATTCTGCTCCGTTGAAGAATTTTCAAATGGGAGAGATTTGTCAACCTAATTTATAATTACTCTTGTGTATTGACACATATTCTGTACTCTATGTTCACGAATAAAGTTTGCTTTGACTTCGACTTTGAATTGAGCATGAAGAAATGTTATATTATGAGCGCGCATTCACACATTCACTCTTCTGGTGACGTGTGTGGAAGTGTAACTCTGTAACTCCGCTTAGTATTTTGTTACACAAGATGGAATATAAGAACTAATGCTGTGCCATTCTAGCGCCGTTGCTATCAGGTATGTGGGTACACCCTGCTGTTGCAGTGATATTGACGTATCGGGTAGTGTAAATATGCCCATTGTGGTAAATTGACTCAAGATAGAGCTGTACACGCATCAAAACTCTATGAGGAACGATAGTTAAAACTACAACATGTTCATGTGTAATATATTTATAAGAAAACATACAGGGTAAGGAATCTGTTTAATCAAAAACAATGTTTTTTATTTTTTTTAATCATTTTTAAGCTTAGCGTGCTCTACAGATTGTTATATTTTACAGATTAACTAAAAACTAAAATAATATATTTTTTTAGAGTTTGTGCTTAATATATAAAGAATTTTTGTACAAACAAAAACTGAAAAATTAATGTATCCATTATTTATGCACATTAAAAATATTTTAATGTTATTATAACGCAATGCTGATTTAAATTATTTTATTACTGTTTCACATTCATTTAATGTTTAATTATCATGAAACATACAATAGAAAATGGATTTAGGTTATTTCTATCTCTATTACAGATAAAAATGAAAAGGTTATGGAAGTATCAATGGTATTCACCACTTTTTATTAGAAATCATCTTTTGTCATGTATTTCACGACATCATAAACACGGAACGAAGCCAATCAGAGGACTGTCAATACCATATATATTATGCAATATAAATAGTTAACACCGATTTCAAGAAGGTTAATGTAAAGAAAAAATATCTTAAATGTATAATAGTCATGCAAATATCTCAGTTTTCAAAACAAAACGTCTTTCAGAATTAAAAGTAGAATTTTTATAATTAAACCTTTTACTTCTAGTACATTAAAATCTGCATAATATAAAACGTAAATTAATTTTTTTACATCCTTTTTAATGCCCTAGTTATTTTGTCATTTGACTTCTATCTATGTTGTACCTGTAAAAAGAGAAAAAACCTAATATTAACCGTGGTTTTTTCCGCTGAGGTAAACTTTCTTTAACTTGTAAATACTATAAATACAGTGATTACTGATTGGAAACAAACAGAGCGAAGGCTCTAGGTGTCTCCTAAGTGAGGCAATGTTTTCTAAGTTGAAAGTAAGAACGTAGCATGCTTTCAAACTTAATTCTTTTCAATTTGTAAAACTTGTATTAATCTATAAAATTTATAGATTTGCAACAGCGTTTTTATTAAGTACCAAACTTGTAACCAAAAACACAAAATGATTACCGAACACAAAAACCCCAGGACATACCGAAGCTAGTTAAATTCAATTTTTTTAGAATACACGAAAATTATGTAAAAAACCAGAAAACACTCTTAATCCAGAATACATACATTTCTTTACTTATTCAAGAATAATACTTTTGTGTCATCATTGATTAGTGTGTACACAAAACAAGTAGCTATAACAGTTATGTTGGATTAAAAAACAACAATTATATTGTACGTGAACTCAGATGACATTCGAGTTTAAATTTCCTCGTTCTGATTCTGGAACTGAAGCAGTATTACCAAATAGGTGGTCACTGCTCCTGCCACCTTCGTTAGGATATCGTTTTTAATTTTGAAAAGGTGCAGTGCACAAAATGTAGGTCTGTCGTTAGATACTTGTAGAAGGAATCTCTCCATCTGTGTCCTCATAGCAGGATCAATATCCTTATTGATCATCTTGCAGATCATCATCGTCGTCTTGTCAGCTGACTTTGTGACGTCAGCAGCAGATCGAACCATCACCACCATGTAACTAATGCTAGCCAAAGCCCAGATTAACGAAAATATGAACTTTATATAATCACCTGACTCATAAGTCAAGACAGCACAGTATAGGTCGATTACGATACTGAAGAACAAATATGTGGTAGTGGCCATCAGCTGATCGCAATAGAAGGCATTCGCCTGAAGTAAAGCATCAGCCAGCAGCCAGTAGATGTCCATCAGAGATTCCACATCACACTTTTGTGAGTTAGAATCTTGTTGAGATATTTCAATATATGGCATATACTGATTTTCCATTAGTCGTCCGAAACACTGGCGTGCAAGTGCCTGCTCGATCCTGATGCTGATGTATTTAAAACTTTTAGACAAGTATTGAGTAACTTCAGTAAAAGTAACGATTGTAGAAGTCAATCGAAATATAGTAGTTAAGTAAGACACATAACATATGGAAATCATTACTCGATTTTTATACCTGTTTATTATACTTATTCCCCAAGTAGCTACATCGTACGTAACAAGCACTGCAGCGACAGCATAGGTTACTAAGATCCTGATGTTTATTCTAGATTCCGGTGGCTGGTATCTGATATCACTCCAAGTGTCCTCGACCCTCTCCACCGTTTTGTGGAAGTTGAGAAAGCACTGATATTTTCTGATATTGCTGACAAAGACAACGACTGATGTCAATGACAAACAGGAAAAGTCCAGAATCATTACAGTAGTGGTAGTATTAGTGTTCCAATAAGAGGGCAAGGTGGACCGTGTATTTAAGTATACGAGATACACCCAATAATAATAGAGTGTCGCTTGAGCTGCTGTAGAGACCAAACTCCATGTGAACAATGACGGGGAAAATGTCAGTCCTTGACCTTCGCTTGGCACAGAAAAGTCGGTCAGAAAAAATCCCCCAAAAACTTGGCTTGTTAAAATTGCTTCTTTAGAAAAAACGTGCATCCTGTAGAATTGTTCGAAGAAATCTTTTGCGGTGTCACTTTACTATTCATCGGTCAAAGATGTTAACAACTGTAGAGTTTATTATAGAACGCTCGATATTTTGTTATTATAGACATTTTTAGTAATTGATTTGCCATTCGTTGTCATGGATTTTTAAAAATGATTACAATAATTCAATCACTCTAAGTGATTCCTACTTTGGATAAAAATGAATCACATAAGTTTTAATACCACTGGACTTTTAATATAATTATTGATTTATTAATAAACCATAATTACACGTTAGTATGGATTTTATTTAAAACCTGTCAATGCATATTTTGAAAATGAAGTAATTTTACTTTAATCAATTACACGACTTTTCATTGCAAGAAATATCAATCAGAATTGATAAAACTTTTATAATTATTTAAGCTTGCAATATGTGCAATGTTCTGCTGTGATACTACCACATGAAACGTATGTTTAAATGTTTAAAACCATTGCAGGGCTTTTCTACTTTAGATAAAACAAATTAAGATCTATTTTGGAATGTGATTATTTAAATGTCTCTTGAAACACTGAGTTGCCTGTTATTTGTAGTAGCATAATAAAGGTTAATGTAAGTGTAAAGAATAAATATCTAAAATATTACTGTATATTTTAAATGTAATAAGGCATATGGCAATTTTTTACAAACAATGATATATATATACTTTTGACAAATTAACGATCTATTTTTCCTAGTCCTATAAATACTTGTCCACAATATTTAAAAAAATAAGTTTATTCCTTCTAATGAAAATAAAATGGTTTTTGTCATGTTAAGGATGTTAAATATGCTTCCACAGGCTGTATGGCAAACGTCTAAGAGGGGGCCGAACACGTCCGAGTCATGAATGATAAGTATGTCTTGTAATAAAGAATGCACCGCAGCAGTGACATAGTTGACAAGCTATGGTCAAGATGGGACTTACAATAACTTTCTTACAAGGTCCCACTACAACATTCTGTCCCGCGATATCTCTTATGGAAGGAAATCGACCCAGGTCTTGATTTCCTTTACAAAATCTCCTTCACTGACGAGTTATTTAAAATTGCCAAACAAACAAGAAACCCTAATACTAAAATCATAGACTATATTTTATGATCCGACATGACGAAATCGTTTTTAAATCGTCCGTACAGGCGGCCATACTATTTTAAGTTCCAAAATATTATATCCTAAACTATTTGAAGACCTCTTATTTAATTTATACTAATGGTAGATTAAAATCCTAAAGATATTATAACTTATTCAGAAATAAATCAGAATTTTTAAATTTACTTTATTATTTTAATATTGGGATAAATCTTATTTTATAATTATAAGATCAGTAATAAGGCCTGATCAATTAATCCAAAGTTTAAAATTGTTATTATGAGTTAAAACTTAAGGTTTATTCACCACAACTAGCTCTTAAGTCACAATATCAAATGCACAATTTGGTATCATTAAATATCTGCAATAAATACTTCGTAACTTCTCAAATTGTTTTTGTCTAGTAACATTCCATTATGTTATAACAGTTGTCTAGAGTTTTGTTAGTTTATAGTACAATAATTTGGAAAAGATTTATGAGTCAAATTTGATATGGTATTATGTTGGAGGAGGTTGTGTACCTTAAACTTTAAAAACATCAATTAAAAATTGCTTATAAATGTACGGTTATTATCAATTACATTAAGTATAATATGTTTACATCAGTAAATTTAACATATTACAATATACTTAACAGACTCATTTCAATGGTGTTTTTTTTTCATTTTCTGAATCTAAACTGGTGTTTATAAAGCAATATACCAAAATTATTTAGAAGATGATTACTTAAATTTTAAGACAATGTAGTGGATGTGAATAAACATATAAATGCGTTAATACAAGTTTAGATTAAATGGTCTATGTGTAAAATGGGATGAGAACCAGACGTCATCATTTGAAACAGAATCAATCTATTTGAGTGTACAGTAGTATTCTTATTTAAAGAAAGTAAAATATTCTTGACCACATAATGAACCTTTTCGTGTGGAATATCTTCTTTTTGCTCAAGCTCAACACTAAAATCAAGAACGGCCTATACTATCATGTGGAAAGCATTTGATGAAAATGTATAACATTATTTTCTCAAGTATGTACACTAATAATTAATCATTTGAGCTATAAACTTCAAACTAAACCATGTAACTAACGCTAGCCAAAGCCCAGATTAACGAAAATATAAACTTTATATAATCACCTGACTCATAAGTCAAGACAGCATATTATAGGTTGATTACGATACTGAAGAACATATATGAGATAGTGGCTATCAGCAGAATGCAATAGACGGCATTCGCCTCGTGTACAGCATCAACCAACTTATAAAATATTGAGTGACTTCGGTGAATTAACAAATGTATAATTCATTGGAAATGTATTTGTTAAGTAAAACATATTTCATATTGAAATCTTTACTTGATTTTCAAAATTGTTTATTGTACTTATTCCCCAGCTTACATAGTACGGAATAATTACTTTAGTGACTACGAAGGTCACTAAGATCCTGATGTTTAAGGTTCTGGTGGCTGATGCCTAATATCACTCCAAGTGCCCTCGACACTCTGCATAGACAAAGACATCCACAGATGTCAATGACAAACAGATAAACTCCAGAATAATCACAGTTAAGGTTGTATTGGTAGTCCAGTAAGAGGGCGAGGTTGACAGTGAACTCATGTGTTCCTGAAATAACCAACAATATGGGAGTTTTGCTTGGCCTGCTGTAGTAATTAAACCCCACATGAACCATAATGATGAAAACCTCAACTCTTGGCTTTCATCCGGCATAGAAGAGTAGGTCAAACAAAACCTCCCAAAAACTAGGCTGGTTAAAATTGCTTGTTTTGAAAGAACTTCCATGCTGTAGAATTTTACGAATGATGTTATACTGTGTTACCTCAACACTCACTAGCCAAAGGCTGTAAGAGCATTACTTACTTTATTTTACTTTTACTTAACACTTATTTTGTAAACGGATATGTTCTTCTTATAAACATTAATCGTAACTAAGTTATCACTTGTTGCTATGCATTTTCAAATATGATTACACTTATTCAATTAATATAAGTGATTCCTACTTTGTGTAAAAATGTAACAGTGGAATCTAATATCACATAATAGTCTATAAATATTATGTAATACTTAAATCTGTATATTAATTTTTAGAATGGATTTTCTTGAATAACTGTCAATTTGGAAGTTCGTTTTAGAGATGAATTAATTTTACTTTCAAGGCCTTTTATTTTAGGAAGCATTGGCACTTTCAATATCAATTTAAATAATCCCTTTAAACAAATAGCACCATGATATATCAGAACAAGCTTTGATATTGAAAATATACAAAATCTTTAGGGTTGTGGTGGACCAAAAATTTTCGACTTTGAGTTTAATTTTTGTGAGCCAACAATAACAGTATGGATCAAACTATATCTGTTGGAATTACAGAAAAACATTCCATATATGGCGTAAAGTACCTGTATATTTTAAAAAAGCAACTAAACTAATTCAAATATATCGGCTTTGGAGTAACCTAAAACCATATTAAAAACCCCGTGGACAAATACACATTACAAATTTTTGTTAAATAATGTAAAATATCATTGCCCTTCAACCCTTCCGCGGCATCTAATTCCAGCCGCACATCGACAGGTCCAGACTTGAGCGAATCTTCCCGAGCGAAAAATCACATATTGAGATTTGTAGTCTGTGTTTGAGATGGAAGAATTGTGAAGGAAACACAACTTTAAAACAAGAGTTCACGCAATATAGTAGCTCCCAGGGTAGCCAGCTTTACTCCTCCATATTAAGACTGGATGTCGATAGTAGACGTTTTCCTATTTTGGCCTTTAAATGTACAACTACCTACTCGGTGGCTTAAGAAACTTAAAATTTGTATTTAATTTAAGATCTAAAGCTATGGATAGTGTAATATCTAGTTGGAAATGACTTTTGTTTTTTTTTGTTAATGAGATTGAAATTAGTTAAAGATCGAAAAGAATATGTTAACCATAGAATAATTTCCTCGAATTAGGACCGACTATTCTTATTAAGTTGCTCTGCAAAACAGTGTACTATATTGAGAGACGCTCTAAATAAAAAAACATTTTTATTTATTTATTATGGATTAAGAGTTGTTATAAGTAAGTCATATTTTTGTTTATCGCATTTCATATGACGCCCTTACACTATATTGGAATTGCAATGCTATTTAATTTGTTTTCTTTATATAAAATGTATTTTGACTCAAGTTACCAACAATAAAACCGCGTATTCTTGCAAATAATACTATAATTTCCCAAAATATTTTTAATTCTGATGTAGTAGTTCCTTAGTTAGATTTAAAAAGTTCCCTACCCTGACAATAACACTAATTTTTCGTTACGAAAATCTGGTTTAAATTGATAGAGGTAAATGTTCTGTGATCTAAATAATGCCTCAATATTCTATAATAGTTAGCACAAGTTTCTCACAAAGTGCTAACTATTCTTCAGCTAGTTTCATAAAACAAGTGCAAAATGTCTATCATCATCGTAAATGATTTTTGGAACTTTACACACAGCTGGGGAAATCAGAAGTATACAGGATGAACAGCAAAGACCCAAGAAAACTACCCTGAGGCACATCTACTATTTGATCAGAGGGGTATATGTCTCACTCCCTAGCCTTGGGATATGTCCCCTATTCTTCTTTAAATACGATTACACAAAAAATGATTGCATAAAAACACAGATGTCTTTATGTTATGCATTGCTGATTTTACACCTTCTTTTATTCCATCAGGAAAAATAACGTATTTATTGAATGGGTTCTTTTGTATCTTTAAAACAACGTATAGTGGCTTGAATAGCTTTGTTATTAATTATATATTTCACTGTTTCAAGCAGTTCAAAGAATTATTATTAGAAGTCAATTACATTTAATAGAAATCAGTCTTTCATAAAGATCTCTAAAGATTGGCTTACTAGCTGACATTTCAGACTCTGGTACACTATGTAGGTGAGTGTACTTTTCGCTAAGAGCAAGGGCCTTTTGATACTTGCACCAAGAATTTTACTTCTTACATATAGCTCGTGTAGAAGTAGGCTATCCGTAGAGAATTTGGGTGATTGTTTTGATAAGAAAGACGTAGATATGTTTTTGCAATACATAAAAGGCATTTATACATGTAATGTATATGAAAACATTCACAACAGAATCGACAAAATTAGCAGCAATTAAAATATAAATTAATGAGTGTTTGTATGTTTCAACTACATGTTTACCTTCGAATTTCACAATATAAAATATGATGATACTATTGGTTATTTCATTATATTTTACACTTAAAAATTATATGTAATTTCAGTTACATTAATATTTACAAACTAAATTCTAATAAGTTAAAGTCTTCCTTGTGCCCCATAGCAAAGCGTCGGAGTCTATGTATGTCTTGGGTTACAGAATGTACGATAGCAGTGACACAGTTTATAGGTCCGGTAGTGTTAATAAAGGCAAAGTCCTCCTTAACATAACCTTTCAAAAAGTCTTAAGACGAGATATATCTCATAGCAGGAAGCGAATAACCAGGTCTTAGTTCTCTATACAACTTCTCCATCGTTGAGTAAGAGACCAGTATGAAGAGCTCAGTGCCATTAGTCTGTCCTCAAGTCTTGTTAATCTTCGGTACATCATAAAAATGCTTTCTAACATGTACAAGTACATTATTCCACTTACAGATGTGATTATCCCTATCTTTTTCCTATGTAGAAATATAAATTATCTTTAATGCCATAAATTAACGGCTTATGGTTTTCCAAATATTGAAGATAAAATAATGAATTTTTAAAGAAATTCCTGATGTATTTAAACTTGCGGCTGTTTACTGAAATTCAGAAAATGTATGTATAAATGTAAAAATCTAACCCAAAACTAACGGTGCGCATCCCAGCGGTGTTTACGGAATTATTGCCGCCTGGTGGTGGTATCCAAACTTTTGATCATACTCTTACCCTCGTTTCTGTATTTTTCATATCTAAATTAAGTCTCATAAATACATATTAATTACATTTGACCCATTAAATGTAAATAATAAAATATAAATGTACTTAATGTAATATTAATGAAATTAATAAAAAAAACACGGTTTACATTTATTATGTATACTTTTAAAAGTATGTATATATTTATACTGTAATGTTTCAGAAATCTATCTCCCTTTCCTAAGTCAAGTATAAATTATTGTAGAACATATTAGCTCCAAAATACACATCGCCAAGTTTTGCCAGCGTAGGATTAATCTAAACAAAGCCACCGGCTTCTTTAGTTGTTTCACTTAAGTCCTCTATTGTCAAATTTATAATTGAAATATTATCCGGTTAAAGCTGGTTCTTAGAATTCTGATGTAATTTCCATGTTTTAATTTAGAATGTAAGAATCTCTACATATATGAAAATACAACTAAAAATAAGTATAATAACTAAAAAATAGGCTGAGCTTTATCAAAGCTTATTGATAACCAGTTTGCATGTTTCTCTGGAGATCAGACATAACAATGGAACGGTTTGAGGTACAAGGTTAAAATTTTGAACCAAGTCCTCTCTTTAAATATTAGTTTTACTATAGTTTTGTTTAGTTTGGTTATAAAATAGAATAATATTATTCAATTTGAATCAATTTTATAAAAGGTTTTAATTAATTTGAATTGTATGAGAATACAAGATGTTTGCCAGAAGAGTAAAATGAAATTTCCTTACTAGGTTTGCCAGAGAAGGATTGACGTCTTTCGTTGTTCCCATTCCTGAACAGCCAAACACATTCAGATACAGTTATTGATAATAGTGCAATTAATACACGTTTCTAAATTTTAGTCCTACAAAGAATTATTTATGCAATCTTTAAATTAAAAAAAAATATAGTGGCAATCTTTCTAGCAATAAACAAAATATTTTATTAGACTAAGAACTACGCAATTTAAAATTATGAAGAGATTTTAAATAGTAAAGCTAAAATATGAAATAATTGATTTGAATTATTAAGTTTTAAAATTAGTATTTTTATACTACTCTTTAATTTAATGACAAATATTAGTATACGGGTAAAGGTTTTAAATCGCAGAACATAAATAAAATGTTTTAAGTCAAACAAATTATCAGTAGCAATATTGGTGCGAAGAATATTTTAGGTTCTCTTAATTTTAAATATTAAAATAAAAAATCTATCTAAATGGTCAAGAAGGCGAAAAGAAGAATGAGAGATTTATTTATGGAGGTAGACTTTCTTGAGGAATAAAGGTAAATGATTGAAAACATAATGCAATATGTATAAGTATTGTAATACTGTTCAACGTTATAGTGATATAAAATACAAATTCAACTTAAAAGGCTATGACTTGATTTAATTGTCTAATGATGAAATGTACTAAATATGAATTTAAATTGTTTTATTGAGAATAAAATAGGATCCATCAATTTTAAAAGATGTAGAACAAAAAGAAGAAAAGAAGGGAAAGAAAAGTGTTCATACATACCAAAAAGCTGTTTGAACCTTTTCAAAAGACTCGCTAAAATTAGATACAGCAGTTTCTTAAACAGTGACCTACACGTGTATTTATGACAACAACAATGGCTGTCAGCGTTTAGAGTCCTTTGTTTCACAGATCGTTTCTTTCGTGTAAATCAAATCAAGGAACTATTTTATACTTGAAGCTTTCTTTGTCACTCTTTCTATATCTTCTGGCGTTTAATGAACAATTGCTCCCTCTTTGTTATTATTGAAGACAATGGTATATAAAATGTACTGATGCTTAACGGATTTTTTATTTTCTTAATGAGAGAAATAACGTATTATAGAGGTTTCCTTTTTAAAACTTCTTCGATAGACCATAATCTTTTTATAATTTCTCTTTTGCAGCACAGAACAATGTGAAATCGAGTGCTTGCCATATGCTTGTCTAAAATCTATTAGTTCGATTGATTAGTTTTTCAAAGCATTAGAGGGAAAAGAAAATGTTATTTCTTGAAAACAAGGAAATCAAGAAAGTTTCGAAAGTAATTGATTTGTCTATTCCCTGGGGGATTTGATCATCATTTGTAATGTCCATTAAAGATGAAACTTTGTTTAATACTCTCAAATAATATTTTTAGAAATTTCATTGATATCTTGTCACATTTCAACAAACTCTTTAAAGTCAAAAATGATTATAAAATAAGTTATAATAGCTTGATTATTTTATTGTTTTAAATATTTCTCAAAATAAGTAGGCCTATTTCAGAAGATTAAACTTATTCCTTTCGCATGGAGTTGAAATATATGTAGACATTTCATTAGTTTTTTTGTTTTAATAATAAAATATAAACGATTTAAAAATATTTTACTTTACTCATAGTCCAAGAGCAGACAGCTTATTTGAATTTTTTTACATTCTGGATTTGTTTGAAATCGGTAGGGACAATTCTTTAATTAATTAATCAATTGTAACCCAAGCTTGTTTTGGTGGAAGTCGAAAGGGTTATAAGTATGAAATGGTTTTCTATGATGACGGATGATATTTAGTTTAGACACAACTAAAACTATCCACCTTGTCAGGTGGATAGTTTTTATCCACCTTGTCAGTAACTAAGTTTTTAATTGGTTAACAAATATTTCGGAAAAATATCGAATTTAAATCTAAATATATTTTTGTGAATGAGGTATATCGATTATTCATGTATCATATCTCCAATGGATTTAAGTGTGACAAGCAAAGAAAATATATGATATAAACAACATATTTTTGTTTGATATTTTTAACCTTTTTGATACTCTTTTATTGAAGTCTTCACTAATACTTAGAGCAGATAGTGATGAGAAATCTATTTATAAGGAGACATTCCTTATCAATTTTTATATACCAGGTCGTGTGTTTATACAATTGAAATTGGTTCTTATAGACTGCCAGTTTAGGTACAAATTTATGTACTACAAAATTGTATCTTTTTCATGTTCGTTAAGCATTAGACCAGCTTGTTTACATAATAAATTTGTAAATACCTATAATTTAGACCATTTAAATCGAAAATAAAGAGAGTTCTCAGTTATACCCAGAGTAACGTACGTAGCGTAGCAAGTTTCATGTCTCTAGAGTTTCCCTATCAAGAAGTATCGTACGGACTAACAGACGATGGCACGATTTTAACAAGGTTCTCTCATATCCGGTTTCTTAATATGAATATCTGACAAACTACCATTTTGTAGTTTTAACTATGCTTTTTTGAGGGATTCACTTAATCTTGGAGAAACGTATGACTTGATGTGGTCATGCTTTGTGACCTTATTAAAGCCATAGACGATGTAACGCACGATTCACTATTACATTAATTTAAGTCGCATTATTAGTAATAAGGAATAAATTTATTTAACTTATAATCTTCAGTTTTTGTTTTATAACTGTTTAGCAAGATTGTGTCATGTTTTTTGATGTCATTATCCGTTTTTGTTTCATCCAACTATTTACACCTATATTTTACTAAACGTCTTTCAATGTCCAAGAACGCATATTTTTAAGTACCCATATACGTATTCTTATATTATCTCTTTGTCTGTTTGCCCTGTTATTATAAATGTTTTTGTAATATACAAAACTTCGGTGGCGAGGTACACCATTTCGATATCAAAATTACTACAAGATAATTAAAGATGAAGTTCTAGTTCCAGACGGTGTCAATAAAATTTATCTACTCCGTGATGAGATGGAAGAAGAAACTAAGACTTTTTGCAAGTTAAGTAACAATATGAAGAGTCATATTCCGTTTCGACAAGTACAAAGAGGGCAGTCTTGTCTGTTTTATTGTAAAGAAGTTGGTACAAGTGGAGATCACAATAAGAGGAATTGTTACCCAGAGTTTGGCTACTACTGGTCACGGCGAATGGTTTTCCATCACATAGCAGCTGGATGATTATCACTACAGATTCAATTGGCATTAGAATCTATCAACAGAAAATAAAGGTTTTAAATCTCACTTCTGTGTAAAATTTCCAGGCTCCCATCTCATAGACTTCACCATAATTAATAAAATATTCTTTTATGACCCACAGAAGTTATCTTCAGTAAATGGTTGTTGCTACGTTTGTCCTGGAGGATCTGCAGATGGCGTAGAGGAAGAGTGAAGCTTGAGCGCTAAAGCAAAAGGTGTGTTGCTACTGTCATGTGCTTTTTAACCCCTGATGGAGAATTTACCATGAATAGAATGTTCTAAAAATAGAAGTATATTTTGGGATCATTTCTTATATGATCTGAAAGCAGTGATGGAATAGGACCAGTGTTATTTTACCTAAGAAATTATTTGAAACGTTTTTTTTAACTTACATGATCCAAAATGTATCCTGGTTCGAATAGTTTATATTTTACATCAAAACAAGCAAACCGATGTGACAGATACATCACCAGTTGTCAGTCAGCGGTTGTGGCTGTTAGCAGAAACATCAGAATTATTTCACGCCTGAATTAAAACTGTCACATTTCATAAATATGTAATGAGCATAAAAATGCGTATTTTTAGCAAAGATTTGTTAATAAAATATCCTACTCAATACCAGCTTTTACAGACTTAAAACAATATATACGGCTGATTTTCTTAGTAATTTTTAATCAATAAAATAAAAAGTGTCTTGAGGTTTATTAATAAACTTTATTACAGTAAGGCATTATCTTCCAAAATTTTCCTGTCTTTATGTTTACACGAAAATCACAACAGCAAAGAAAATAACTAATATCTTATGCATTGAGGGATCACCTAAATTGTTTTTTTTTACGATCTGTTACCTATTAGGTACGATCTGTACCTAATAGTAGAATAATAGCATCATAAATAAGAGTTTCACCATGTCACTAATAAAATTGATAGCTTAGTTGCCTTTCTACAGTATTGAGTGCAGTAGCTAGCGTAACTCAGAATTTTGCCTAATTATTGTTTTTGTCACTGTATCACCCAAACGAGAAAGAAAGAATCACTTTGTTAATAATGTGTGGTTATGGCGATCATATTCGAATGTTTGAAGAGGAGCGAATTAACCCAATGACATTTTCCCAGATAGAAATATTTTTTTAATCAACTGCCTTATACACAATAAACAGTATTGAAGAAACAGGTAGAGTTAAAGTTTGGCCAAAATCTGGAAGACCACAGATACCTAAAAATGAGGACAAGACGTTTGTCTTACCGACATTTGTAGAAGACAATGGCTCTATTACGTCAGCCGCATAAGAACACGAAAGAACACGCTTTTCCTCCAGTAGACTTAGTTTCTTCGCGAATAATGTAAAGACGATTTTGATCGTCGCTTGGAGTTATTAGAACTTATGATGGATGGCATAAATAGATATCCAAAACTTCCAGCAAACATAGTATGTTAAATGAAACTGTCAACAGACACAACTACCTATATTGGAGTGACAAAAGTCTGAAAGATAACACTTTGATCTCACCTAAAACCTATACTGATTTCGAAATCCTGTTTTCGTAACTAAGTGTCTTATATGTATATGTACTGCTGAAGAAATATTTTATGCTATATCTACTTACATCTTTCTACTATTCTTCTAAAATAGTTTGCCTTCATTGACATGTAATCAAGAAAATGTACACTAATAGGTAATAAACTATATGTTAGTAATAAATCAAATTTATAGTAAAAGTGCATTGGTATTAGAACCCACTGTGACAAATTTTTACACAAAATAGAAATCACTTACAGTGATTGAATTATTGTACTGCTATTTAAAACATGACAACTAGTGACAAGTCAATTACGAAAAATGTTTATAAAAAGAAAATATCGAGCGTTTCATAATAAGTAATAGAGAACTCTATAGTTGTTAGCAACTTTGACCGATGAGTAATAAATCAACAGAGCAAAACATCATTTAAAAAATTCTACATAATGCAGGTTCTTTCAAAAAAATCTATTTTAATCAGCCAAGTATTTGGGGGATTTTTTCTGCCCTACACTTCTGTGCCAAACGGAGGGCAAGAATTGATATTTTCCCCATCATGATTCACATGGAGTTTGATCTCTACAGCAGCTCAAGCGACACTCCCGTATTATTGGGCGTATCTCTTTTATTTAAATAAACTAGCCAACTGGCCCTCTTATTGGACCACCAATACTACCACAGCTGTAATGATTCTGGAGTTTTCCTGTTTGTCATTGACCTCAGTCGTTGTATTTGTAAGCAATATCAGAAAATATCAGTGCTTTTTCAAATTCCACAAAAATGTGGAGAGTATCGAGGACACTTGGAGTGATAGTAGGTATCAGCCACCGGAATACAAAACGAACATCATGTTCTTAGTAGCCTACGTTGTCACTGCAGTGGTTGTTACGTACGATGTAGCAACTTTTGGATTAAGGGCAGTAAACAAGGTGGAAAATCGAGTAATGACTTCCATAGTTTATGTGTCCTACTTAAATACTATATTTCGATTGACTTCTACATTTGTTAATTTTACCGAAGTCACTCAATATTTGTCCAAAAGTTTTAAATACATCAGCATCAAGATCGAGCAGGAACTAACCCGGCAGTGTTTTGGACGACGATTGGAAAATCAGTATATACCATATATTGAAATATCAGAAGAAAGTTCTAACTCGCAAAAGTGTGAGGTGGAATCTCTGATGGACATCTACTGGTTACTGGTTGATGCTGTACACCAGGCGAATGCCTTCTATTGCGATCACCTGATGGCCACTACCTCATATTTGTTCTTCAGTATCGTATTAACCTATACTATGCTGTCTTGACTTTTAATTCAGGTGACTACATAGACTTTATATTACCATTCATCTGGGCGTTGGCTAGCATTAGTTACGTAATGGTGATGTTTCGATCTGCTAATGACGTCACTAAGTCAATTGACAAGATTATGTTAACGATCTGCAAGAAGATCCATAAGGATATTGATCCTGCTATGAGGACCCAGTTGGAGAGGTTTCTTCTCCAAGTAACTAATGACAGACCTAAATTTTCTGCACTTCACCAGTTTATAATAAAAAACAATATCCTAACTAAGATGGCAGGAGCAGTGACCACCTACTTAGTAATTCTGCTTCGGTTCCAGAATCAGAACGAAGAAATTTAAAGTCAAATGTCATCTGACTTTATAGACAACATAATTGATGTTGTAAAATCCAACATCAATGAACTGTTATAGCCACTTGTGTTGTGTACACACGAATCACTGATGACACAAAAGTATACATTTTTTTAAGTAAAAAACAATAATGCTTGTTATGCAAAAGGATTTTTTTCAGGATATTGCATTAAATTTCGTGTATTTCTATAAATGTTATTTTAACTCGCTTGGGTATGACCTCTCCTATTTATATTATGTTTTTGGTTACTAGTTTGCACTTTTTAAAAATAATCTTGCAAACGTATTAATTTAAGAAATTAATAAAAATTTTTCGAAAATGAAAAAAATAAGCTTTAAATCATGCGATATTTTTAATTTCAACTTAGAAAGTATTACCTTACTTAGATGACACTTAGAGAATTCTCCCTATCCGTTCTAATATTTCCAATCCATGCTTACTTAAAGTCTTTACAAGTTAAAAAAAGTTTACACTGCGGATTAACATGATAACATTATTTTTTCTTTTTTATAGTTATCTCATAGTTCGTTGAGAGAACTAAGGCTTTTAAACAAAATATCTAAACAAATTAACTGCCGTTTTATATTATGCACAGTTTTTCATTTTCTATATGTAAATTTTGTATACGTACACTTTAACTTCTGAAAAACGTTTTGTTTTAATATTTGAGATATTTATATGATTATTATATATTTAATATATTTTTCGTTACATTTACTTTCTTCTAATGTGTTTTTAATATGTTATAGCATAATTATTTATTAACCTAAAAGTGTCAACAATGTTCTACTTAATACTTAATTATTTAAGCAAAACCTATTTTCCTAAGGTCTCTAAAGGACTTAATCACTAAACTTGCCTGTCGTTATCTTTCATCCTAACTAGGATCTTCCCTCCCTGGACCAAACATAGTTGAAATTATGGGCTCTTCTTCTCTGTTTAGTCTCCAAAGGTCCGATATTCTGGGCAGAGATTC
Source organism: Homalodisca vitripennis (assembly GCF_021130785.1). Lineage (NCBI taxonomy): Eukaryota > Metazoa > Arthropoda > Insecta > Hemiptera > Cicadellidae > Homalodisca > Homalodisca vitripennis. The sequence continues at coordinate 99,022,955 of NC_060213.1, read as the reverse complement.
TCGTTGAAGTAGATTTTCATAATTCTGACCTTCTTCACCGTTCTCCGCCATTCATCCCTTTCGGCTGCAGACATAAACTGTACCAATATAGTGGAGGGCTTAACATTTCGTCTGTTTTGTAGCCTGTGAGCCCGATGGATGACGCCTATCTTCCGAGCTACCTCTTTTAACAGCGCCGGGATATTTCGTCTGCTTCGTGGGCGATCACATGGATTTCCAGGTTCATCCTTTTCTCCTACTGATCCAGCTCGGCTAGATTTTCTTGTAAATCCTGCATTGTTTTGCTGTTTGCACTTCGTTTCTCTTCAAACCTGCAATATCACTTCTTAGGGCTTTAATTTCTTCTGACAATTGCTTAAAATCCTTAAAATACTGCATTCTCCGTGATGATAACCACTGTTGCAGATCGTACACACTACATGGTCTCTACTCTTTGGCAGTTCTTCTAAACACTTACCACATTTCTTCTCGCCCTTTTCCCTCATTTCATTATGGAATAATAAATTATTACACTACAAAACTGGTAATAATTTAACATATATAAGTATAAAGCACTTATATCACAGAGAGGTTGTAGAGCACAACCGTGTGCCTCTAGTGCCACCTTTTGTATACGAGGACTGAGAAGTGAAGTTGCACCGCAAAGAGTGGGTCTGTCTCTGACACTTACACTGACATATAACAGAATACTCGGACAAATAATTGGGGAACCTCCTTAAGATAGGATGCAATAAACGTGGGATATGAAGTTCACAGTGTGTGATTGAGAATATCACTTGTCTGATAAGGTGCTCAGGCACATGATCCTGGTACTTCATACCAAAAAAGTTAATCAACATTAAAGTAATTTTAAGTATTATTTGAATAGGGGCTATTGTGTTTGTTCTTTGACGGCCATGGTCTTTTCTGAATTCTTATTAATGTTGCAGTACAATTTCTACCGCAACATTTCACAAATAATTAAATATTTTTCCACGTAGATATAAATAGAAGTAACACACGATTAATGATTAAATTTAAATGTTATACTTATTTTTAATTTTTACTTGTAATTTGGTTATAGTCACCCATTTTCAGAAGAGAAACAAAATAATCCATTTTTAAACGCTTTTTTAAACGTCAGATTAATAATTTATTATTCCCAACTCTACAGTTTTGGCTGTATTTTGATATTGCTATATGAAATTAAAAATCATGATATAATAGTATAAAAATGTAATTATTTTTAGTTAACCCTGAATTAAGCAAATATAATGAAGCAATAGTAACAAATCATTATTTTTTATGCACCATCATGAAGTCCATGAGTCTAATGGTAGCAGTATAAGATACAAGACAAAATATAAAGGTTTTGAATGTTGTTTCATTACACGGTAATACATCTTTTCACTTCTGATAAGAATTCCTGAATGATTTCCTTCAGCTAAGAGTTTTAGTTGCTTACATTACATTCGTACCTAATGAAAAGTGGAGAAATAACTTTTGCCATGAATAGTTAGTAGAAAGAGCTCTTACTTTATGGCAGAACTCTCTCTATACAACACTCTTATCTGAAGTTTGTTAATTGTCTCTGCACAACACATTTATGTCCTTACCTTTGGCTTGAAATTTGTATTATCGTTTATACAGCTACTTTGTCCAGTTATGAGTGATATTTGCCATATCTAATCCACTCTTAATGTAATTTTATTCATCTTTAATATTATATTATTTATTACAGTGATGAAATTCTGTGTATAGTTTTAAATCCCCTAATAGCGTGTACTACTTTAAACACACTGATTGCATAAACTGTAATAAAATAAACATACTCATACCTTTTATTTCATTAACCTAATAAAGTAACTAATAAGCTTTATGAAACAAATAAGTAACTGTTTACATATTTAACTTTTTCAAACTTATATTAGTGTAATTCTTATCGTTACTGAACTTTAATACAACTTGTAGATATGACGATTTGTAGATATAATTATTATTGCCAAATTATTATTGTTGTATTGTATTGAGGTCGTTTTTTTATTTAATTCAACAATTGTTGATGTTTTAAATAGTTTTGCAACCAGTATAATCTGGAATAATAGAGGGACTAGGAACATTTACCATCGTATTAAGTCTAAAATAAAACACTACTTTTTACGGATTGGAGTAAATTTTCTTAAAAGTAAAAAACTCCAGACAAAAGGTTAAACATGGACCAAAAATTAAAGACTAAAATGTGCGAAGAACTCAAATTTTAAATATAAAAGGTTTTACGTTAAAACCCGTTTAACTAAGTTATAACCAAGTGCAAACTACTGAAAAGAATGTATGCGATCCGTATCGTCGTACTAATAACACTAAACAAGACATGTAACACCGAAATGTGAAGTATTAAGTCTGGGAAATATTACTTAATTATAAATCTTGTATTATATACTGCTAAGAAACCTAACCTAATGAATAACTATGAATGTTGAAATACCTAATGCATGTATGAATGAATTATCTCCAGAAATATCTTACCTTTAGGAAATGACCCATTGAATTGGAATTTTTCATGAAACCCTGCAAAGCCTTTTACACTATACGTGTGGCATATTCCTAACTAGTCCCTTGGTTACTTTGTGAACTGAAACTAACAATCTTCTCTTTAACCTTGTTGAGAGAGAAAAAATGCCAAATAAAGCACTTTGCTGTATAAATAGCAAGCTCAGGCATTGTAGACCGACCTGGTCAAGACTAAAGAAACCCCATTACAACTCAATAAACACAACTATTATAGGGAAAAGGCAAACAGTTTACCCACTTTAAATTAATCCCAAAAACCGTTAAGCAAAATCTTCGTTACTTTTTAAATTTTTGGATGGAGAAATTGTTTCGAAGCACTTAATATGCCTCCATTTGATTACAAATAACGGTTTTCTTTGAATGTTTGTGGGGTGGTTTAAACCTTTTTTGCCCTTATTATTCCATTTTTTTAAGTTGTTTTGCTATATGGAAAACAACATCCAGATACAAAAATTAGGTGAGACTTCCTAGCACCCGTATCATTACACGAGTATTCCAAAAATCTATTACGATAATATATGTACTATATAAAGATGTTTATTAGTTAATAACGTCTGTTAATACGTCTGTAGTTACATAACGTAACTTTATCTAGAGGCAAAACAGTCTTTGTAACCTGATTGTATCACAACATCTTCTTATTTACTCGCTTCAATTTTTCTCCCAACTTGGGAGAGTCTTTGGTTCAGAGCTTTACTCTAAAAACATGAAAATTGTATTATTCTTAATTTTATGATGATGAGTTCATATACGCTTCCAAAAATTACACGCGAGACACTTTGAATGCTGTAGACTAGGAAAATATATGAGAACAGAATTAAATTCTTTTGCCAAACTAGAGGTCCACATACACAAGCATCAATCAGTCTTGTGTCAGCGGATAAGCGACTGAGACACAAGGCATCACTTGTCGCTCTGTGACATCAAAAAAGCAAATCTACCTTTTTATTAGTATATTGCATATGTCTGCCATTAAACGTGCACACTCATTGATATAGTTATAACAAACGGAAGATGCGTTAATAATGTAATGTAAATCGATTTCAACAATATAAACGACAATAAAAGTGAGGTAGAAATAAAATTATTTTCGCTAAAACTACATTCTGCAGTTTGTAACCAGTGAACGGCGTGTACTGTGCTTTTATAGCAACAAAGGCAGCCCCACCATAGCAAGGCCTTGTTTCACAGAAACGTTTCTTTCGTGTAAATTAAATCAAAGAACTGTTTTATCTTTGAAGCATTATTTGTTACTCTTTCTCTATATTCTGGCGTTTACTTAATAATTGTTTCCTCTTTGTTTTTATTGAATACATTGTCATATAAAATTTAGTAATGCTTATGCGATTTCGGGTTTATAAATAAAATATACCAAATACCTCAAAACTCCATACTTCTCGTATAAATACCTGTATGCAGTACAAACCAATGTGAAAGGAAAGTGCTACAATCTTTTCTAAAATAATATTAGGCCAAATGTGTTTTTAATTCAAAACTGAAGAGGCAAAGATGCAACAGTATTCTTTAAAATAAAAATGGGCTAGGTACCAAATTTAAAAATGGTTTTGTTTGACTTTTTCTTCCCCATTTATTCTGCTTCGTTCTTACACTACTTTTAATGTCTATTAAAATACATATTACATTAAATCTATGAGTCAGTGCCAGTTTAATACTATACAGCATAAAAAACTAGAAATATTTTATAACTCTTACTTGATTAGCTTCAGTGTTTATTATAATATGCCAAATTATATTTAATATTTTACGGGTACTTTCAAAGGAATTAAATAAATAGGTTCAGAAATATTTAGGATTATAGTGGTAGTTTCCATGCGGAAAAATACCACACCTAAATATTTTCAACCTCCCGCCCCCCAGGTACTTCAAAGAGCAATCAGTATTATTTATAATAAAAGTATTCATTAATATTTGTTCATACGAGGTAGAACATTTCAGTAAACTTTCATGAATAATTATTATAATTTACAAACTATTACTGTAACAACGTTTTTCACTAGAGACTCTTAACCTTGTTATATATTAAAGCCTTAAGTTTAGACTGAAATTACAATTTGAGAGTAGCTTAAATAAAAAAACAAATAGAGATAATATATGCTTTATGGTGTATCTTCGAGATATTCTCGCGAACAAATAATGAGTAAATGGTTCATATCGCTTACATTAACTTAAAATGTAACTTAAAGTGCAGATGTTTTATAAATTTGATTAGCCACCAAAATTGTTAGATTAAAATTAAAAACCGTCTAGTTTGCACCTCTAGTTTCTTATTATTTTTTAATATCTTTAAAATTTAGGGGTCGCTGCCTTTTTAAATCTTAGCTTTCGCCCAATAAACTCAATTGGAAAGAGGGTAAACATTCTCAAGCATAAAAATCCTTCATAGTTGGTAATATAGAAATGCCCTAAAGTAAACTACCCCCAAGGTACTTTCAAGACACGTTATACAGTTAATATATTGGATATATTCACCAATAATAGTCTTGTTGAATATATGTAATACTCTATATAGCTTATATATATATATATATATATATATATATATATATATATATATGTGTGTGTGTGTGTGTGTGTGTGTGTGTGTGTGTGTGTGTGTTGTGGCACGCCTAGGTCAGGAAGATGCGAGCTCTCAAGGTCTTTGATTTGTTTACTAGTTCCGGGTCCGTACTGAGAATCAATTCTTTGTTTGAAGGTTATTTTTGACGATTGAAGGATTGTGAAGGAAAGATGACTTATCCGGACATTTTGCATCGTTCAGTGACGTACTGTTACTGATTTCTTGTTCCACTGAACGATGGCAAATGTCCGGAAAAATCCTGTTTCCTTCACAATCCTTAAATCGTCAAAAATAACCTTCAAACAAAGGACGTAATGAAAATTACAAGAATCTTTTGCTAAGAAAAGTTTGTTGAAAAAAAGGTGTTACTTTATATCAAAACGCTCCTTACAAAACACTCTTATTTGAAGTTTACTAATTGACCCTGCATAGCACATATAACTCTTTCCTTTACTAAACTTTACTATTCTCGTTTTTGACACCCAATTAATCTATTTATAACTTTGAAATATTGATGATTAATGATTTTATGCCTCTCTCAGATGATATCACTAATTATCGTTATGAAATTCTCTGCAAATTGTTAAGTTCAATTATAACGTGTATGGTTGAAGATTTGAATAAAATTACATGTAAAAATATACATCAGAATTTCGCCATGTTATTAAATAAAACATGACACTTATTGCGGCTTTATTTTTATTTTAGATTGTGTTAAAATTAAGCTAATAAAATGACTAAATAATAATATTTTTAATTTATTTTCAAACTTATAGTATATGTTCGATCTTTACAGTTAACGCTTTCATACATATGGTAGATATATTGCTATTACTTTTATAAAAAATTGGTATTTTGATTTTTAATATAGAATTGATACTTTAAGCACTGTTTTATAATTTCAAGAATTATTATTTTTTATAATATTTTTGTAATTATGTTAGCTTGTAAGATTAGTACGTTTGGTAACACTAACAATGTCAAGAACAGCCCCATTATCTCTTCGAAATATACATTGCTCTTACTGAATTTTAAACTAAGGAATGAAAGACAAACAGTTATTATACGTATTGAAATCCTGACTTTTGCTTTCCTTAAGTAAAATAAACATTACTGTCCGTATATGACACAGCAAAAGAGGGTACAAGAGTATTGATATTTTGCGTTCAGGAGACAACAAGAAAAATATGTAGTTCCGTATAACGTGCATAAAAGTTCTTCTATTTATTATTAAATTCAACAAAATATTCCTAGTGTTTTCTGAAAATATTAAAAAAACCATCTAATTGTAATCGAAATTGTTTACCTGTATAGCAAGTTTTATTGTATCAATTCAAACCTTTTAATTTAGCCTAAATAATTGCAATAATAAAAGATAAATAGTTGGACAGTTTTATTTTTAATGTATATAAGTTTTATGTGTTTATAACATATTAGAAAATTAATTTTACTTTAAATATATGAAATGATTGTTCTTCAGCTTCTTTTGTATTATGAATGATTATTAAAATAAATACTAACTTGACTTTGACTCTAATTAATGAACGTTCAATTTTTTCCGCTCAATTTTATATTGTATGACAATTAAACTGCACACACTCCGAGTCCTTGTATATTAGCTTGTCGTAGTTTTGAAGGCTCCTAAATTGGGATATAATCAGGAAATCTTTTTTTCCTGGATTGGAACAAATAAAAAACAATGGTATAGTTTTAAAAGTTATTGGAAAGTCCTAATAATCCAATTGTTAAGTACCTTCTATTAGATGCATCAGGTGCAAGGAAAGCAACATTTAAATTACAACTGTATCGGCCAGATGGCTCAATATACTATTAGTCTAGGATTATAAATTACATGTTGCATTAAAAAACTATTTCTTTATCTATGCTTGTGCTAGGATCTCATCTAAATAATCAGTTATTATGTTACAACAAGTGTTGTATTTGTGTTCCGTAGTAGAGTTTCAGTTAGCATATAACTAATACGCACAAAGCCACCGGCTTCTTCAGTGGTTTCAGTTGTCCTCATTTACAAAACGTAAAATTGTATTGTCAACCAGCAAAGGTTACCTCCTACGGTTATTCTGCAGTCCTTGTATATCGCCTTATTTATTTAAAATAAACACTAGGTATAAAAGGTTACGCTTAAATTGTAAAATAATGTTTTTAATGAGTGTAAAAATACCTTTGTCTGCGTTTGTCAGAACAACGATAAGTGATAAAGGTTTGAAATTCTTTTTCAATAATTTAATTTACTAAAGAAACATGCTATTCGATTTCAGTAGTTTTAGTGAAAATGAGTGTGACAACAATTACTTATTTGAACAATTTGAATACCTAATTATACCTAAATGATGGCTTAAAAACTAAATCCTATATATAGACGTAAGTCATTTGATAGCTTCCCTTTTGTATTATTCAAATAATGTATTAGATAATCTTTGAAATCTTTTAATACTACAGTGTGGGCTTTGTTTAATTTACTTTCATTTATTCAGATAAATATTTCATTGTTTTATTTTATTTACACTCACCGTTTATTCAATGCTATAAAATAATTGTGTGAATTAAAAAAGTAAATTCTTTAAACTAATCAAAATTATTTAATTGCAGTGGAAATGGATCGAACAATGTTAATAAAAAACAGCTTTCCATCTTATGTATTAATTAAATAATACACTGCTAATTCAATCTGATTGATCTAAATTGTACTTTTTTCTAATTATTGTCCTTGCCCAATTTAACGTTTTCTGGTACAATATGATCTGTCTGTATTATGATCTATGAGACATATTATTGTTACTAATATGTATGTAATCGTAAATACTTATTTTTAACTTCTGTTTGATTACGTATAAACCTTAAAATGGTAGTAACTATTTTTTAAATTATTGATTGGCTTGTATTATGCTACGTTTTATTCAACCATAACTTAAACTAGTAGTCGAACAGTAGAAAGAAAATTATATTAAAACAATCCCTCTGTATTTATTTAAAAATAATTATTGATACGGGTCCATTAAATGTTGGTCAATTCATGATGGAATTCTAATAATGACGCAATATACATATAAAATATCTAGATAAAGTGTAGAGAACAAAGAAAACCTTCGACCACTGTCTACACCAAAATTATATTTACCTGCTGATAAGAAATCTAATTTCCATGAGATGTCATTACCTTTTGTTTTCTGCGTAATACGATTTATAATCTAATTAAGATGCAATCTTTGTTTTATAAAATCGTAGACACAAATTAGTTTTTGCAAAATTTATTAGCTATTATTTTAAACTACGTGAATAATTGAAACTCTTTTTGTGTTTTCATTAATAGTACCTTGTAAATAAAGTATATTTAGTTGACTTATAATAATAATTAATATTTGGTATTTATTCATCCGGGATATTTATTGTATAAACGCTTGTTAGTGATAGATACTTATATGGAAAATTAAGATGTACTGAAAATGATAGGCTTTGCTAGTTCGCAGCCAACAAATGAACCATAGAGTTACCGCTGTAACCACTTGATTCGAAATATGTATTATATAAAAAATCCATGTTCTTTAGGAACATTTAAAACAATCTGCAGTACTTTTAAATTAAGTAGTTAGTGCAATTGCAGTACAGTGAGTGCAAAACTCTAACAGACCCGTATCATCATAGCGACTTTAAGTCAAGAACAAATAAATAATTTAATAACAATCTATACATTCATGCCATCTAATCAACGCGTCCGGCGAAACCTATCCCTTTGGGCATATTAAAATGATACATGCTAACAAAAACATGGATTTTTCTGTATTTACTCCTTCTTTAACAAGTCTGTGTATAACGCAACGGCGTATTACATTTGGTTATTACTGTCATTGTTTGTGGAGATTAACAAAATTTAGATACGGATAGATAGATAAGAAGATTACAAATTTATCAATTTTTAAGCTTGTACAATATAATTTACTACTGTCATACAATCACCAGTAACGTATATTTTAAAGTTTAAAGTGTCAATATTTTAAGGTTTATTTTTATTTAGATTAAAATAAAATTGAGAACCATTTAAAAAAATGGTTACTTAAAACGTCTCTTAAAAGACTGAGCCTGTCATTTGTAGCATAATAAAAATAATTGTAATAAGTGTAAGGAACGAGTATATAAAACTTTTCTATATATTTTAAACATTGTAAAATAAGGAAATTTTGTGTAAACAATGATATATATATATATATATATATATATATATATATATATATATATATATATATATATATATATATATTCATTGGAAAATTAACAATCTACTTTACTATAAATCCTTGTCCATAAAATTGTAAAATCAGATTTATTTCTTCTAATGAAAAGAAAAAGGTTTTTGTCAGGATAAATATGTGAAATATGTATTAAAACACAGGTTGTATGGCAAACATCTAAGCGAGGGCCAAACACGTCCGAGTCATGATCGATAAGTATGTCTTGTGTTACAGAATGCACCACAACAGCGACACGGTTTTCCCGGTAAAGGTGGGACATACAATAACTCCTTAACAAAGGCCGACTATAAAAAGTCTTTCCCTCTATATCTATTTATGACCGGAAGTTAAGACCCAATTCTTATTTTTTTTAGTAGCTTTCCATCACTGACGAAGAGACTAGTCACTGTTCCATTGGGGAAGAGCTCCATCCTCAAGCCCTATGAATTCTTAAAAAATCGGAAAACATCTATTCTAACATGTACACGTACATTGTTCTACCTAAAATGCATTTAGCCCTAATTTTCTTTCTACGTAGATGGTTAATAATTTTATATTCCAAAATATATCGATATGCTTTACTAAGTATTGGTGGTAAAATGCCCAATCGATGACAAAATCCATGATGCATTGGAACTTACAACTTTTTACTAAAATGTGAAAACCCATAAGTGACAGTGTATATCCCAGCGGCAGTATCCAGAAATATCACTGTATAAGCACACCCGAGGAGGTAAACTAAATGTTGTTACTTATGGATTGTCGTATGATGTAATGTATGTCTCTTATATACAGATTAATTACATTGAATCCCACTATAAATCCAATACAAGCACTGTATATATATTTATTATGTACACTTATAAAAGCAATTCACCTTTGAAAAAACTACGATTCAGAATTTTAACAACCCTTTGCCAGGTCATGTTCAATATTATAGTATCTAAGCGTGAAAATGCAAAACGCCAAGTTCCATCAGCGTTGAATTAATGCAAACAAAGCCACTGGCTTCTTCAGTTGTTTCACTTAAGTCCTCTTTTGTCAAACTTATAATTGAAATATGATCGAGTTAAAGCCGGTTCTTAGGCTCCTGCAAACATTTTTCCACATTTTATTTTAGAATGTGAGATCTTGTATCTAACTTATAACATTTAAAGCCATTACTGTAAGTACATAATAAAATAACAAGAAAGCGAGCACATGATTTTTAAGATAATATAAACGTGTGGGATTTGCGGTGCAACACCGAAAGTCATGCATGATTTAAACCATTTTAATAATATCGTATTTAGTGAGATCATTTTTTACTGTGGGACATTATAATAAACGTAAGTCCAAGAGTTTTTAAGGTACTCCAAAGCTAGATATATTTGAATTTGTTGGGTTGCTAATTTTAAAATATACAATCCTTCTTACATTACCCATTGTAGGAATGAGTTTCTTAAGTTACAACACAAATACTTTAATCTATATTTGTACTTGGTAGTCAAAGGATGATCTGAAAGAAAACACTTTGATCTCACCTAAAATCTATACAAATTTAAAAATGCTGTTTTCACAACAAAGTGAGTTATAAATGTTCCCCTGAAGGAATATTTGGTGCATCAGTAGGTACGAACACATTTTTTTATATTAAAAAGGCCGTTAAATTAATGAAATCAAACTTATTTCCTATCTAAGAGGTTTTACGATATTGACAGTAATCTATATTTACAGTAGAAATCCACTTTGATTAGATTTCACTGTGACACGATTTTACACAAAGTAGGAATCACTTAGAGTGATGGAATTATTGTACTCATATGTACAATAAATTGCATGGCAACGAGTGGGAAATCAATGACGAAAAATTCTATAAGAAGAAAATGTCGAACGTTTCAAAATAAGTTACAGAGAACTCAATAGTTGTTACCAACTTTTACTGAAGAGTAGTGCAATTAAACAGCAAAGCATCATTCGTACAATTCTACAGAATGCAGGTTTTTTCAAAAGAAGTACTTTTAACCAGCCATGTTTTTGGGGGATTTTTTCTGAGCAACTGTTCTGAGCCAAACGAAGGGCAAGGACTAAGATTTTCCCTATCTTGGTTCACATGGGGTTTGATATCTACAGCAGCTCAATCGACACTACCGTATTATTGGATGTATCTACAACACCTAAATGCTCTGGCCACCTTGCCCTCTTATTGGACCACTAATACTAGCACAGCCGTAATGATTCTGGAATTTTCCTGTTTGACATTGACATCAGTCGTTGTCTTTGTCAGCAATATCAGAAAATACCAGTGTTTTGTTAACTTCCACAAAATAGTGGAGAGTGTCGAGAACACTTGGAGTGATATTAGGAATCGGCCTTCGGAATCCAGAATAAACATCAGATTCTCAGTAGCCTACTTTGTCCCTGCAGCCCTTGTTACGTACGATGTAGCTAAATGGGGAATAACTACAATAACTGAGGTGGAAAATCAAGTAATGATTTTAATATGTTATGTGTCTTACTTAGCTACTATATTTCGGCTAACTTCTTTATTTGTTAATTTCACCGATGTCACTCAATATCTGTCTAAAAGTTTTAAATACATCAGCATCAAGATCGAGCAGGAACTAGCCCGACAGTGTTTTGGACGACTAATGGAAAATCAGTATATGCCATATATTGAAATATCACAACAAAGTTCTAACTCACAAAAGTGTGAGTTGGAATCTCTGATGGACATCTACTGGTTACTGGTTGATGCTGTACACCAGGCGAATGCCTTCTATTGCGACCAGCTGATGGCCACTATCTCATTTTTGTTCTTCAGTATCGTATTCGATCTATTCTATGCTCTCTTGACTTATGAGTCAGGAGACATAGAGTTTATATGTTCATTCACCTGGGCTTTACTTAGTGTTAGTTACATGGTGGTGATGGTTCGATCTGCCTCTGACGTCACTAAGTCAGCTGACTGCACTATGATGACGATATGCAAGACTATCCATAAGGATATTGATCCTGCTATGAGGACACAATTGGAGAGGTTCCTTCTACAAGTAACTAAAGATAGACCGATATTTTCTGCTGAGAATCTCTTTAAAATTAAAAACAATATCCTAACTAAGATGGCAGGAGCAGTGACCACCTATTTAGTAATTTTGATTCAGTTCCAGAATCAGAACGAGAAGAATTAAACTTCGAATGACATCTGAGTTTATAGACAATATAGTGTTGTTCAATCTAACATAACTGCCATAGCTACTTGTTTTCTGTTCAAAGGTACCACTGATGACACAAAATTATTATTTTTGAAAAGAAATTCAAGTATTATTGAATAAGAATGTTTCCAGGATATTTAATTACAATTCCTGTATTCTGTGAAAAATGTAATTTAAGTCGTTTGGTATTACCTCTACTGATCATTTTATGTCTTTTTTACTAGTTTTTGTACCTTATAAAAAAAACTTGCAAACACATTTATATTAGAGATTAACACAATTTTAAGAAAATTAAAAGAATTAACCTTAGAAGCATGCTACTTTTCTACCTTCAACTTAGAAAACATTAGCTTACTTAGAAGACACTTAGAGCCTTCTCTCTATCCGTACTAAGATTTCCAAGCCGTGCTTACCCAAAGTCTTTAACAGTTTAACAAAGTTTATACTCTTGTTGGCGGATTACTCTTGTTTGATTTTAGTTTTATTCTTTCAAATAGGTATCGCATAGTTCGTTTTCAAATGGCAAGAGAACTAAGGCATTTAAACAAAAGGAGTACAAAAATGATTTCACGTTTTTTATTATGCACATTTTTCAATTCTTTCAGTTAAACTCGCTTATAGTAATGAGTATTGTTTTATTTTAATTTTTTAAAGTAATGATTGTGTTAGTATTAATAAGATTTGTATATAATGTTTCCTTACGTTTGTTTAAATTTTTTTGTTTTTGTAAGAGGAATAAATATTATTTTTCTTATATTCTTATTCTTTACTATGAGTAAAAGTTTGTACATAAAAAATTCTATTTTTTACGTTTGAAAGACGTAATGTTTTGAAAATGTAGACATGTTTATGATAATTCTACATTTAAAAATTTTTTGGTGTTAACATTTTTCAAATCTGTTTTAAATGTTTTTATTGCACAATATATATATATATATATATATATATATATATATATATATATATATATATGTGTGTGTGTGTGTGTGTGTGTGTATATATATATATAGTATAAAGCAATCTGATTACCTTTTTTCTATAGTTATGACGTCGTGAAATGCATGACAAAGGAACATTTCTAATAAGAGTTGGTAGATACCATTGAACCTCCTATGTCATTTTCAGTTTGATCTGTAAGTGACAGAACAATACACTAAAATTATTTTTCTATGCTGTGTAAAAATTAAACATGGCTTAAAAATGGATAGAAAACTATACACAATAATTAATTATCCAGCTGTAAGTTATAAAAACATTGAAATATGTATATTTTTCTTAATTATTACGTAAAACAATTCTTGTGTTTTTATTTCAATAAAAATTCTGTTTAAATTAATATGAACTGGAACAATTAAAAGATTACAAACATATTGCAGTGTAGTTGATGGTATTGAGTTCCTAGTTATTCTTTAATGTACAATATTTTACAGAAAAAGTTGTAGTTTAAATAATAAAAAATAATATAAAGACTGGCCTTTGATTAAACAGGTTCCTTAACCTGTTTGATTCCTTATGAATAGATTACACTTCAATATTGTCTATCAAGGTTTATATATACCAGGATAACTGCAATAATGAGAATCCATCAGGTGCACTATTCACAGGCGGAGAATAGTTGTAGTTTTAACTAACGTTCTCCATGGAGTTTTGATGCATGTACAGCTGTTTGTACATCCACAATGGTCATATTTACACAAGCTGATATGGCAACATCACTGGTACAGCAGGGTGTTCTTACATACCTGACAGCAACGGCACGAGAAAGGCACAGCATTAGTTCTTAGTCTCAGTCATGCGTAACAAAATACTAAGCGGAGTTACAGAGGACTCGAATGAACTTGTCTTCACCGAAACAGCCACGTGCGGGTGACATTGTCACACTTCCTCACACGTCACTAGAACATTGCATGTGTGAATGCTCTTATAAAATAACATTTGCTCATCATGCTGGAGTTTTCTTTCAGTGTTGTGTAGTGTGACACCTTATTAATGCGTTTATATATAAGATAGCCCTATAAGGACATAATAATATTGGATAAAACTCGTTGAAACTACTCAGTAGGGATACGTTGTAACATCCACTCTGGTACGACCTCAACTCAATTTAAACAATAAAACTATCAAAACTTGTCTGTCATACACCATTTGAGCGCCAACCATGGAAATATCAGGAAAAGGCGACAAAGATACCTATTATAGCAGAGTAATTATTGTTGTTTTACGTAATAAGGCTGCTCCCAGCCCATTGAAAGTGAGGTGATATATATGCAGTTGCTTTTAGTTCCTGAATTTTTTACTTATATACCTTTATACTTATATTGTATAACGCCAAACATTTCCCATTTTGTGCAACAAATAAAGTATACAGCATTTCTGAATGCACAAGAGAGACCACAATAAAACGCTGATAGAAAATGAACGCATTACACATAAGTGCAACTTGGAATTATATTAGATTATTTAAGACATATATTTGGTGTAAATTTGTTCCTTTTTGTTAATACGGGCATATTATTTTATTGCATTACGTTATAGTTACTTGTTATATATTAGTTATTTATTAAATATTATTTTTAAATTTCTAACGTAATTTACTTGTAATTTGGAATGATATAGAAAATTATAAATTAGACAGCAAGATAGAATCACCTATGTAAATTCTTTATATAAAAAATTTCATGCAGTACGCATATATCAGTAATCACTAATAAATGTTAGTTTTTGAAGAGGAACCTTTAATCTCAGATATAAGCGGTTGTTATTAAATCAAGTACAATATTTAGGTTCAGGACATTACTTTAATTTTACTGCCCAGGATATGTACGGATTACAAATAAAAACATGTGGGCATACAGAATGTTAAATTTTGGAACAATCTAAACAACGTTCATGCTTCACTAAATAACAACAGCTAACTGACTTAAAAGTGATAATTAAAAGAGAGACAATATAATAATATTTGCTTTATATGTATTGTTAGATTGGTAAAATCCAATGTATGTCATAAAGAGCCTTCCTGTTTAATTAAACGATAAATTATGGTTTGGGGTTCTGTGTCAGTTAATGTATTACAAATGATGGCAAGTAGTACATTTGATTGTAGTATATGCTAACTTGAAACCTAACTTAAAGGTATCTTGAAGACTATATTTTGCCATTCTCCCCAGTATAATAATAACTCGGATAACGAGTCAATATAGGCTTATTTAGACATATCTGGCAACCACACTAGTAACAAATGCCACATAATTGGTCCATCGTAATACTAGTAGACGAGAATGCGAGAAAACTAGTAGACAGAAATATCACTGCAAGGTTTAAAGCATTTGCAATCCAACAGCAAACTTCCACCACAACAATTTCTTAATACTATTTGATATTCTAAATAGAATTCAATTTTATAGACTAATAGTATTTCCAGCGTCATGATTATATACCAATTTCCAAATACAAAAACTGACACTAGGTAATAATAACTATTTGTTTGGCATCGCTAATAGTATAAAATCATGTACTAGGTAACAATAGTGACAAAATTCAAATAATAATAACAATTATATTTGTATAAACTATGAAGAAGATAATAAACTTAATGTAAGTGTAAAGTAATAAACTGTAATGAACTAACATTAAAATAATGTAACTGTAGCAATGTAGACACTATAAAAACTAAAACAAGAATAAATATCGGCTATATCAAGATTTGTTGACATGGTAAATAATAATTCCATTAGATTTTATATCCATACAGTTTTGCCTTCATTAATAGCGAGGCAATATCTGCAATACATTCTTGTAATGCATTCCTCGTCAATAGCGCCTGGAGACAAAAATATTTATTAATCAGTGGTGAGTGACTTTTAAAACCTCAGAACATATGGAATTAACAGAAGAATTTGTGATTTTTATCCAATAAATGACCTAACATGATGATTAAAGTTTTTAAACAAAAAATAAGAACTACCGTAAAATAAAAACAATAATATAAAATTAATATTGAATAAATAAATACTATATAACAAATCAAAAATATATCAAACTAATTATAAAAAAATTAAATTGAATTAAATTTCAGCACAAAATAATTTTTTTTAAGAAAATTTAAATTTTGTTATCGAGAAACTTTTATTTATAGTAAAAGAAAAACTGTGCGTAATAAATCGGGAATTAATTTTTCTATATCCTTTGTTTTAATGCCATAGCTCTTTTCATTTGAAAATGGCCAATGACAAATAATTTAGAAGTAATTATAAAAGAATAAAACTAATGCCAAACGAAGTTAATCCGCCAATGTAAACTTTCTTTAACTTGTAAAGACTTTAGGTAAGCACTGCTTGGAAATCTTACAACGTATAGAGAGAGGGTTCTGTCTTCTAAGTTAGCTACTATTTTCTAAGTTGAAAGTAAGAACGTTGCATACCAACAAGCTTATTTCTTTTCATTTTCGTATAATTGTATTAATTTCTAAAATGAATAGGTTTGCAAGAGTTTCTTAAAAAATGCAAACTGGTAACAAAAAACATAAAACTATCAGTAGAGGTCATAAAAAAGCGAGTTAAATAGACATTTTACTCAGATTACACGAAATTTGATTCAATAGCCTGTAAACATACTTATTCTAAAATACTTGCATTTCTTTCCACAAATCATAAACTTGTGTTATGAGTAATTGGTGTATACACAAAACAAGTAGCTATAACAGTTATGTTAGATTGAATATCAGCAATATATTGACATCTATATACTCATATGTCATTCAAGGTTTAGTTCTCCTCGTTCTGATTCTGGAACTGAAGGAGAATTACCAAATAGGTGGTCACTGCCCCTGCCATTTTAGTTAGGATATCGTTTTTAATTTTGAAGAAATGCAGTGCACAAAATGTCGGTCTGTCGTTAGTTCCTTGTAGAAGGAACCTCTCCATCTTTGTCCTCATAGCATGATCAATATCCTTATGAATCGTCTTGCAGACAATCATAGTGGTCTTTTCAGCCCGACTCCGTGACATCAGCGACAGATCGAAAAATCACCACCATGTAACTAACGCTAGCCAAAGCCCAGATGAACGAAAATATAAACTCTACGTAGTCACGTGACTCATAGGACAAGACAGCATAGTATAGGTCGACTATGATACCGAAGAACAAATATGACGTAGTGGCCATCAGCTGATCGCAATAGAAGGCATTCGCCTGGTGTACAGCATCAACCAGTAACCAGTAGATGTTCAACAGAGATCTCACCTCACACTTTTGCGAATTAGAACTTTGTTGTGATATTATTCAATATGTGGCATATACTGATTTTCCATTAGTCGTCCGAAACACTGTCGGGCTAGTTCCTGCTCGATCCTGATGCTGATGTATTTAAAACTTTTAGACAAATATTGAGTGACTTCGGTAAAATTAACGAATGTAGAGGTCAATCGAAATATAGTGGTTAAGTAAGACAAATAACATATGAAAATCATTACTTCATTGTCTAACTGCTTTATTGTAGCTATTCCCCAATTAACTACATCGTACGTAACAAGCACTGAAGCGACAACGTACGCTACTAAGAAACTGATGTTTATTCTGGGATCCGTTAGCTGAGGCCCAATATCTTTCCAAGTGTCCTCGACACTCTCCACTACTTTGCGGAAGTTGACAAAGCACTGATATTTTCTGATATTGCTGACAAAGGCAATGAATGATGCCAATAACAAATAGGTATAATCCAGAATCATTACAGCTGTGGTAGTATTGGTGGTCCAATGAGAGGACACGGTGACCAGTGTATTTAGGTATTGGAGATACACCCAATAGAGTGTCGCTTGAGCTGATGTAGAGATCAAACTCCATGTGAACCATGATGGAGAAAATCTCAATTCTTGACCCTCGTTTGGCACAGAACAGTTGGTCAAAAAAATCCCCCAAACACATGGCTAGTTAAAATTGCTCCTTTTGAAAAAACCTGCATTCTATACAATTGTGCGAATAGTGTTTTGCGGTGTTATTTCACTACTTAGCAGTCAAAGTTGGTAACAACTATAGAGTTCTGTATCAATTGAGAAACTTCTCATAGAATTTTTTCCTATTTGATATTCCACTCGTTGTCATGCAATTTTATATATTAGTACAATAATTCAATCACTCTAATTGATTACTACTTTGTGTACAAATGTGTCACAGTAGGCGCTAATACAATTTAGAGTAATTTTACTATAAATATTTATTTAATTAGAAAAATATTGCCTATAACCTTGTAGTTTGGATTTTATTGAATACCTGTCAATTTCGGCAAACCTTTTATATATGAAGTCATTTTCCTTTCATCAATTCCACGGCTTATTATTATAAGGAATATTAGTCATGCCTACTGATATTCCCGCTGAGAAGCATTTGCACACTTTAGAAACATAAAGCTTAAAATAGTCCTTCAGGGGAATATTTATAACACATTAGTTGTGAAAACAGCATTTTGAAATTTGTATGGGTTTTAGGTGAGATCAAAGTGTTATCCTTCAGACCACTCTTTGACAGCCAAGAAAAAATATAGATTAAACTATTTCTGTTGGAATTTAATAAACACGTTTCCTAAATTGGGTAATGTATAAAGGTTTGCATATTTTAAGATTAATAATTAAACAAAATCAAATATATGTCGCTTAGGAGTAGAGTAAAAAAATATTAAAATAACAGAAGTAAAATATTTCATACAGGTGGTGCTGTTTGTTTTTCTCAAATGACCGTCTTATTAACAAAGTCTGATATTTGCTAAATGCGGTTTTCAGGCAAGGTAATGTTATTGTTTACCATCCACATCCTGTCCTAAGATATGCTTGTTGCAGCGAAAATTTGCTGTTCCTCCACGCGTACACCTTAGATAAAGTAACGAATAAAGAGCACGGTCACCCTTTTAGAATCCTTTACCACGTAAAGACTAAAAATCAATTAGACGTGTGTCAAAGTAAACTTATTATTTGAGCTAACCCTATGAGAATTTAGCGGTGATTTTCTGTTTCTACTTCGATTTGTCTCGACTTAAGAGCCCTGTTGGTTGTGTCTGTGAGGTATTTAAAAAAAGACCTATATGTTACCATGGAACCCTAAGAGTCTCCATGTAAAATTCCAGTAAAATCTGTCAAGTAGTGTTTAGATGCCTGAGTAACTCGATGGACATGTTTAACCTGTTTCTAGTTTATAACAATAAGTCGTTAGATATTGTATTATATTTGATAAAAGGTGGTAGCAATTCATTCTGACTGCGCTTGTTACAGTCTTCTACTTGTGACTAAAACCATTGGACTTATGCTTATTAGGATATCTTCTTTATTGAGGACTGGCCGTATCAAAGATATTTTACTTTAGGGCACAATTTAAAACTGAAATCACCTCACTGAAATATCTGAAAAATTTAACTATGTTGATAGTTGAAGGTTGTGCACAGTGGGCGGAATTAATTAGGAACTAATTATGAGCACAGCAATTCCTGAATAGGTTGATAATGTATTTTTTTACTTATCACTGAAATATAATAGTTCAACACATTTTCAAACACTCGTACCTAAATTATGAAATGTATTTTAGCCTTATTGAGTAATTGGGTCTAGTACTGACTTATCGTTATAAGTAATATTGTAACAATATAATAATAAACAGTCTTTAGTTTCATTCCCAACTGCTTTTTACTCTTCCAATATGAGTGGCTATTGTTTAACGACAAGACTATACAAAATATGCAGTAGAGACTAAAAACTTTGATTCTAACCGTGTAACGTGGATAACCACAGTCAAAACTGATCTCACTACATAGGATAGTATTAACATGGTTTAAATCAAGCATGACTTTCAGTGTTGCACCGCAAATCCCACACGTTTATATTATCTTAAAAATCATGTGCTCGCTTTCTTTTTGCTCAATTATGGACTTTCTTTTTCAAATACTAGTTTTATTTGCTTACAGCCTGTGAAGAATGGTCAAACATTCTGCCCTATATGAATTTCTTCCATTCTTACCTGGATTTGTACAATACTCAAGGCAAACAACTACAGGTTTAGTACCCGAAGAAAACCCTTTAACCTCCAACACAAGCCGTCGTTTGTAATACGAGTTATTAGCTTCCAGGACTCATCTTAATGTTTTACTCCTCAGGACAGGTAGCAATTACAAAATTCAAAGATAATATAGGTATATAGGAAGGTTTTTTTTATTTACTATTTAAGTACAACATTTTATAACATGCTTTATTTAATAATAACGGCTAAGTGACAGTAGGACAAAGAAAATTCTATTACAATACTAGAAATAATTTAAACTATAAGAAAAAATTTTAAATTATAAATAATTATAGACTATTAATAATAATATAAAAATACTCCCTTGTTTCATATTTACTTTTATATTGCTAAAAAACAATTTCCAAAATGAAATGTTTTCCTGTTTTCGTTAAACCGTAATGTATGGTTAAGAGTTCTTTGTATTTAATTATATTATACATTTTGGTAAGCAACACATTTAATTGTAATATATCCATTCTTGAAACTCAACCGCCAGGTATCTGGAAGTCTAGACTTTGTTATTCTCCCATACAATGTAATTCGGATGAGGACTCCACATAGACAGATTTAGAGATATCTGAGAACACGGAGCTAAGTAGTAACAAATGCCAAGGTTAATCATATTTGTATTTTCTAACTTACAAGTGTGGTTCGCGTATCGTTCATAGTAGCTCTTGAGAAGTGTCCCTTATCAAGGATTTTGCACAAGCGTATTCAAGCTCAAAATCCTTTATTCCAATAAACGTATCGATACAAAAATGGAACGTATCCCAATGTGCCTCACGCGGCGCGTGCGGGAAAAGCTTTTGACATAAATCTTAGTTTTAAGATTTGAAATATTTTGCAGTCTAACATTATTATATTTTTTAATCTTTCCCTATCACCATTTTTAACACAATAAATAAGTGAATTCAATTTTACTGACATAAGACTATTTTCAGCTTAATCATTATATAAAACATTGCGAACAGAGAAGCGCAACTGGATATAATAAAAAACTATATTTTTCAAATTTCAAAAGTAATTTCAAAAATAAACCTATGCACTAGGTAACAGTAACAAGTACATTTAAATTCATCCTACATTGGAATCTCTTCTGTTCGTGTTCGTCAATTCGGGATGAGGTTAATAATAAATAAAAAAATAAAGAACAGAAAGAAGAAAAGAAGAAAAATACAAGGATATACCATAAAACTTCTTGGAGTCCAGTCCAGGTATTGTTAATGCACAGAATGTGTCGCGGGAACAATTTACGAGTACGAGAATCACAATCAAAGATCACACCAGCACAGGCGAAAGTGGGATTCTAACAAGAAAACACTATCCTACTTAGTTAGTATCCCAATTACACATATGCTAAATATAGGACTACAGAAAAAAGCCAAACATTGAATTTATTTTCTACAAGTTTACAGTATAATACAATACAAATTCTCAACCTCTCCCCGGCCGTTTCAACATTGATGTGGTGACCAGTGTAGCGCAAGCAAATGAACGCACAACAGTTCAGCTGTACCAGATCCCTGTGCCATGGGAGCCGGCATCCCGCACCACCATACTAAAGCCCGCACCTCCAGTGCCGTGCCTACTCCAAGTAGAACCCTTGTCAGCCGTGCGACTCAGTTGCTTCCACTTCTCAACTAAGCTGCTCTACGGTCCTCTCTCGTTTTAGTGTTGTTTCAAGTGTTTTTATCAACTACTGCGTGAGTTCAAGGGGGCTGGTTTTTAATTACAATATATCTAGAAGAGTAGGTTTAAATTTTTAAGTCCGACCGCGGAGTGCGTTTCAAAGTCTCACTCCTTGTTTTCTCTCGGGAAAAGTAATTTTGTATTGGGTCTATATACACTATTTTCACTTATTCCTTGTATATAGTAGTAAACAGTTAGAGCCGTTCTGAAGACATGGTCTGGTTGCGGTCGCGATCCCTTAGTTCTCGCGGTAGTGGAAGCATTGCCCCTGGTCACAAACCCTCTTTTCTCGTATTCATAATTTATTGTTTAGAGTTCAGCATCGATTAGCACATCCCTATTTAAAACCCAATCTCCAAGTATATGGAAAATACACTTTGTCATTCTCCTCAGTGTAATAATAACTTGGATGAGGAGTCAATATAGGCTGATTTGGACATATCTGGAGAACACTGAGCTACCTAATAACAAATGACAGACGACAAATAATTGGTCTATCATAATATTTATAATTGCAATTATTGTATTTTAAAACATATAGCTGATTTATGTATCGTTTATGTCAACTCTTTAAAAATTTCTATTATTGAGGATTTGTGCCCATAAATGTTTAGGTTCAAAACTCTTTATTGAAGTGACATATTGATACATTAACATCACAAATCACATGACGATCTAACATTAAAATAATTTAACTGTAACAACGTAACAAATCAATACTATAAAATTAAAAAATGGCAATAAAAATATAACATTAAAACAAGGACTATTTCCCACAAATTATATAAATATTTGGTGTCATGGTAAATATTAATGGCAGTCGATTTCATATACATACAATATTAATTTCATTAAATGAAAGGCAATATCTGCAGCACATTTATGTAATTCAATCTGCGTCCATAAAGGCTTGAGACAAAATTATTAAATAGTCTAAAGGGACTTTTTAAACTTATATAAAAATGACTTTACAGACGAATTTGTGAATTATACACAGTGATTGACTAACAACACATAATAAATACTATACAATAAAAATAATGATAAAAAATTAATATTTAATAAATAAATACAATATAACAAGTGAATTATATATAACGAGTAAATGTAATGAAATAAAATAAAATGCAATGCCTGTATAACAAGAATTATCATGATTATCCAAAATATATGTAGTGTAATATAATGCCAAGTTACACTTATGCGTAATGCGTGAGGTTTCTATCAGCATTTAATTGTGGTCGTTATTTTTGCATTTAGAAATGCAGTATACTTAAGATATTGTACGAAATTAGAAATATTTGGCGATACACAGTTTTGTGTATTGGTAGAAGGTCAGGATATAGGTAAAAGGATCTTAAATCAACTGGATAATTCACCTCTCCCTTGGGCTGGGATCAGCCGTATCATACAATACCGCAAAACAACAATACTCACCCTGCTATTAGGTTTCTTTGACACAATTACCTAAGATTTAAATGGTTGGCGCACAAATTTTGTATGGCAGCTAAGTTTTGAAAGCTTTTAAATTTTACATCATGTTGGATTGGTACAAGACTGGGTGTTACTAGGTTTCCCTACTGAGTACTTTTAATGAGTTTTATCCAATTTTATTCTGCACTTATAATGCCATCTCATATACAAACTCATTAAAACGGTTTCACACTACACAAAACTGTAACAGTACCAGCATAGTATAAACAAATGTTATATTATGAGTGCATTAACACATGTACTATTCTGGTGACGTGTGTGGAAGTGCTGACAATGCCACTCGGACGTGCAGTTCGAGGAGATTGAAACCGTGCAGTTGGAGGTTGAAAAGGAGATCGAACTAGGCTGGTTATGGCGGGTGATCAAATTTGTCCGAGCTGTAAGATTTTAGTTTTGGATGATGATAGTGCGGTTGGATGTGAAGGTTTTTGTGGTTTTTGGTATCACTGTAGATGTGTTAGTATTTCAGAGAGTAAGTATGAATTAATTAAACAGCTTGGGGATAAATCTAGATGGTTGTGTTCTCCTTGCGGACTTAGGTTAGAAAACCTGGTGAAAAACACGTGTGACTTTGATAGCATTATTAAGCTAAATTCGACTGTGTGAAAACTGGTTGAAATTGTGAAGGGTGTGGTTGACGATAATGTAATTTTGAATAGGAAAATTGATGAGGTAATTGAAACTACCAATAATTTAGTAGACGTGTCTCAGCACTCTAAGAAATATAGACCGGATGTAGACGTCTGTAGTGTGAAGAAAAAAAACAATGTTGTTGATAGTAATGTGATATTGTCACAGGCTTACGAACGTTCAACGACACAGACAGCTGAATGTAAAACTGCAGAACAAGAAGACCAGGACCAGACTGTTTACTCCATGGTGGACATAGACTGTAAAAATGATTTGAGAGATTCGAATATACAATCGACTACAGAAAATCGATGTGTTCAGTTGTCGTCTGGTTTGAATAATGATACAGTGGAGGTGGATACGATTGATAGTGATGAACTAACCTGGAAAACTGTATCGTACAAAAAATCTTCATCTTTTGACCAAAGCAAATCTGAAAAGTGTGTGAAGGGAAAAGAACCTAGGCCTATTATTGGATTAGTCAATAAAAAGGGAAACCAGTATGGGAGAGTTACTAAGCCCGTAATAATTGGTTCCAATACACAGAGAGGTGGGCTTAAGTCAGTTGAAAAATTTAAGTTTTTATATCCCGTTGTGCACCAGATACTTCTGTTGATGACATTGTAGGTTATGTTACTGTTGATGGTATAGAGGTTTCCAAAATTGAGAAACTGAAAACCAAATATAGTGACTATTCAAGTTTTAAGGTATGTATACTTGACAAACATTTTGAACGGGTGTTGTGTCCTGATTTTTGGCCGGAAGGAGTTTTTGTAAAGGAGTACGATCCACCTAGAAATACATTCAAGTCCACAAATGGGCCTGGTGTGGGTGTGAAACCCGGAAATTTTTTAGGGAAGAGGTACCGGTAAGTAATCCCTTGAGAACACAAAATTTTTTACGCTTTTTCCATCAAAATGTTGAAGGAATTGGTAACAAGCTAGACTTGGTTGAACTTATTGTGGATGATGTATCTCCTCATTTTATGGTTATTACAGAGCATCAAAAGTCAAATGAGGATTTAAAACTTTTTAATTTTGAAGGTTATGCTCTTGTGTCTTCTTTTAGCAGGATCTCTCACAAAGGAGGAGGAGTTGCCTTATTTGCCAAGAAACATTGAAGTGGTTATATAAGTGATGTTTCTTGGGCTGCTGACATGAGTGTGGATATGGATCTCGAGTTAGCGATGGCCAAGTTGAACATTCTGAACTTTGTGATTTTTATTTTATGTATATATAGATCCCCAAATGGAAATTTTTTTTAACTTTTTAGAAAAGCTGGATTATGTCTTGCATAGGTTAACCTTAAGGAATGGGAATGTAAGAATTTTAATTTTAGGGGATTTGAATGTAAATACTTTGTTTTCTAATTGCCAGTCAAATGAATTTAGTGACTTGTTGTTGTCTTATGGGCTTTGTGACACTTTAGGTCATATACCAACCAGAGTTCAGGATATGAATAGGCCTAGCTCAATTGATCATATCGTCACTAATGTGGACGATTTTGATGCTTCTGTGATAAATTGTTTTGTGTCTGACCACTTTGGTCAGATAATTGACATATATCACTGTAATCTTTGGGGTGTTGAAGTGGCTGGGAGAGAAGAGTCTTCCAGGCCTACTCAGAAAAAGATCTCTCGAAGAGTTTTCTCTGATGCTAATGTGTTAGCGTTAAAAGCTGGTTTGGCAGGGGAAAGTTGGGATAATGTTTATGATGCGATAAATTTAGATGAGAAATGGAAATCTTTTATTGATACTTTGCTGTGGCATTTAGATGTCAATTGTCCTATAAAAAAAGTAAGTTGGGTAACGGTATGTCCCCGAGTATTGGTAAGGTTAATCTTGATGCAGATGTTTTAATACTGCGGGAAGATATGTCCATGTACTATGATTTATATAGATAAACTGGCATTTTAGACTATAAATTAAAGTATGATAGCTGTAAAAAGGATTTTCGCAAAAGGGTTGCAGAGGCTAAATCTAAGCTTATTAATGAGAGAATTAACAACTCTAAGAATGTGTCCAAAAGTAGCTGGGCATTTGTAAATAGCATTAGAGCTCCTGTAAATAGTGTAAATAATATTGAATTAGTTGATAAGGATAACTGTACAATTTCAGAACCTGTAGTGGTAAGCAATATGTTTAATAATTTTTTTGTCAATTCATGCTACATAGATGATACAGAAGCTTCACAAGTACAAAATTCAGATTTGGACTTGGGTCCGCATGATGATGATGAATTTATTTTGATATCAGATGATGAAGTGTTAAAACACATAAACAATTTGAATAATAAGACATCTTATGGTTGGGATCAGTTTTCACCAATTTTGTTGAAGAAATGTAAATACGAGCTGATTCCTATACTTCTATTTTTAATACAAAGTGTTTTTAATGATAGGATTTTTCCGCAATGTTTGAAATTGACAGTAGTTAGGCCACTTTATAAGAAGGGTCCTAAGAACCTTGTAGAAAATTACAGGCCGATTTCCCTAACATCCACTTTTGGTAAATTGATTGAGAAATTTATCTTGGTGAGACTTAAATTCTTTTTCACACAAAACAATCTTTTGTCTGGGTATCAGCATGGTTTCAGGGGAGGTCGGAGCACCATCTCCGCCGCTGCT
Organism: Homalodisca vitripennis; assembly: GCF_021130785.1. NCBI lineage: Eukaryota > Metazoa > Arthropoda > Insecta > Hemiptera > Cicadellidae > Homalodisca > Homalodisca vitripennis. Next base: position 98,995,907 of record NC_060213.1, on the reverse strand, counting down.
GATTTTATACATCAGTCTTTGGATAAGTTAAATAATGGCTTCAGAGTGACGGGGGTGTGTTTGGATCTCTCCAAAGCCTTTGATCGGGTAAATCATGGTACTCTCTTGAAAAAACTTGTTCAATATGAGGTGCCTGTTTATATGGTTAAACTTATTAAATCTTATTTGGGTGATAGAATTCAGTATACTGAAGTGTTATTTGATGATGGTGAGATGCTTGGGAAATTTAAGTCTGACTCTAGAAGAATTGATATAGGTGTCCCTCAGGGTTCAATTCTGGGTCCTTTCCTGTATATAGTGTATGTCAATGACTTTCCTAGAGTTGAAAATGTTTTTATGACAATGTATGCTGATGATGTAAGTGGCGTGTGCTGGGCTAATAATTTAGAGATTTTAATAGATGTTCTTGGGAATTTTGTTAATACTGCAAACTCTTATTTTAAAGACCTTAAATTAGTTCTTAATAGTAATAAAACTGAGATGGTTTCTTTTGGTTTAACTTCAGCAGGATTGAATGTGTCAGTCACATCAGATAACGGGGTTGAATTAACAAGTAATGATTGTGTTAAGTTTCTTGGTCTATTCATAGACAAATGTTTTTCCTGGACAAATCACATTAATCATGTAAGGTCAAAATTGCTGTCAGGAATATTTTTGTTGAGAGGTCTTTCTGTTTATTTTGATATTGTAACTCTAAGGAGAGTGTACTTTGGGGTGATATATCCCTTTATCTCTTATGGTTTATTGTTGTGGGGATGTACCTTTAATTGCCATGTTGAAAAAATCTTTGTCCTTCAAAAGAAGGCACTAAGAGTTATGTCTAAGGTAGATTCAAGGAGGACATGTAAAGACTTGTTTGTTAAGTATGACATAATGACTATTTATGCTATGTATATTTTCCAGGTAGTTGTACTTGTAAAAGAAGATGAAGTCTATACAATGTTAGGCTCTAATATACACAATTACAACACAAGGCAGAGATCTGATTTTTACAGACTGAGGCAAAATTACTCTCGAACTGAAAACAGCCCCTTTATTAAGGGAGCAATTTTTTATAACAGGCTTCCCAATCATCTGAAACAATTAACGGGGCAAAATTTTAAAACAGGACTGAAAAAGTGGCTAATAAGTAAAGCACCATATTCTTTAAATGACTTGGCCTGAACTTCAAAATTGTGTAGGTAAAGTAGGCTTCATTATTAATTTATTTTAGATCCTAGCTCAATTATTTGCATGTGCTATTTTGCATCTGCATGTACGATATTGCATGTTTTATTTTATTTCATGTATTATGTTAATGATTTGCTTGTTTAGCTTGTATTATAGGCTATTGTATGCATATGTATTTATAATTATAATTGACTGCTTGTTTGACTATGTCTATGCATGTATTATGTTTCAGACAATAAATGAAAAAAAAAAAAAGTTCAGGCCTCTGTAACTCCGCTTAGTATTTCGTAACACAAGATGGAGACTAAGAACTAATGCTGTGCCATTCTAGTGCCTTTTCTGTCAGATATGTAAGTATACCCTGCTGTTGCAGTGATATTGACGTATCAGTTAGTATAAAAATGCCCATTGTGGTAAATTGACTCAAGGTAGAGCTGTACACGCATCAAACCTCTATGAGGAACAACTTTATTTACGCCTGTGTACAGTGCACCTGTTGGATTCTCATCACTCCAGTGATCCTGGTAAATAAAACCTTAATCCACAATTTTCATGTGTAATATATTTTTAAGAAAACAAACAGGCCAAGGAATTGGTTTAATAAAAATCAAGCTTTTATAATATTGAATTATTTTTAAGCTGAGCGTGCTGTACAAATTCTTATATTTTACAGATTAACTAAAAACTACAATAATATAAAAAAACATGCAATCTCGATGTTTTTCTAAAAACTTTTTTTAAAGTTTATGCTTAATATATAAAGAATTTTTATTCAGATACAATATGAACAATTATTTTATCCATTAATTATGTAAATTAAACATTATTTCAATGCTATTATAACGTACAGCTGATTTAAATTATTTTTGTTACTGTTTCACATTCATTTAATGTTTAATTTTCATAATACCTATAATATAAAATGAGATTAGTGTATTTCTTTCTCAATTACAGATAAAAATGAAAAGGTTATAGAAGTTTAAATAGTATTTACCACTTTTTATTAGAAATGTTCTTTTATCATGTATTTCGCGACGCCATAACTACGGAATGAACCCCATCAGAGGACTGTCTTAATACCATATATGAGGAGTCCGTTTTCAAAATGGGTCTTGTCCAGTCAACTTGATTTGGCGGTATTGATCAAAAACTGTTTCGCCATGTAAAAATGATTTGATAGCATAGGTTATGTACTAGGTATTTATTGTAATGTCATATACATTCTTTTTCTATACAAAAATCATTAAAACATGCCAAATGTATGCAAAAAATAAACAAAACGACAGGACAAAACCCATTTTGAAACAACGCCAGGTACAAGACTCATTATGCTGCAAAGAGACCCATTTTGAAGAAAAAATAATAGATAATGTTTTGAAAACAGGGGCTTCATTAAAGTACTCGTTCTGTTTTATATTAATTTTATTTATTAACAAACACTATAATAATTATATACATGAAAATCAACATTTTTATACAACCATTTCCACGCCATCCATAGGTTCATCCTCTTCTTCTTCAGTTTCCTCTCTTTGTCCTTCGATGTTTAGGGCAAGTTTATAAAAGTTAAAATCTTGTCTATCATTCCAATTTGGCCCAAAACATTTTTCCAGGAGTTTCTTTACATCATTACCTTTTGCAAGCTTGGGGAGATGTCTTAAAACAATTTTTTCTGGACTGATTTGACCAGGATTTTTATTTGGCTGTGTTAAAGTTTTTGATGTGCCATTGTCGCTGTTGTAAGATAACTCCCCTCTTAGTAGAATGTTTCCACTTTTACTTCGATTTAAAATAAATTGTTTTGTTGGACCAAATTTAAAATGCCATTTTCCTGGTTTTTTCAAAATTAATATGGAGTTCTCGTTTTGGCCTCCACAGCCATCGACAAACAGTTTAACACCTGACTCTCCTGGTTCAATATTTGTATTTTTAAGACGATCATAGACACAAGATACAATCTCAATAGACCCCTTTCCACTTTGGATCTTATTCCAAGTATATGTGAATGTGTTTTCTATCTTTTGTTTGGGTTTTGAAGAACCCTCACACACGGTGAAATTGTACACGTAAAACTGTCTACGAAAGTAACATGGTTGGTCTGATATTTTTGGTATTACAATATTTTTTGGCAGTCAAACGAGTAAGTTACATGGGTACTAATCTCTTTTGATTTAAAATACAGCTGATTTAGATAATTTTTTTTACTGTTTCACACTCATTTTACGTTTAATTTTCATAAAACATATAATAGAAAATGATTTTAGTGTACTTCTATCTCAATTACAGATAAAAATTAAAATGTTATAGAAGTTTTTATGCTATTTACCAGTTTTTATTAGAAATGTTCTTTTGACATGTATTTAACGACGTCATAACTACGGAACGAAGCCTATCAGAGGAATGTCGTAACTTGTCATTTTACACCTATCTATGTGATAACTGTAAAAAATGAAAAACTAATATCAACCAAGGTTATTCCGCTGATATAAACTTTCTTTAACTTGTAAAAACTTTAAATACAGTAAGTACTGATTAGAAATTTTAAAACCGACAGAGAGAAGGCTCTAGATGTCTCCTAAGTAAGATAATGTTTTCTAAGTTGAAAGTAAGAACTTGGCATGCTTTCAAGCTGACTCTTTTCATTTTTTAAAAATATTATTAATTTATACAATTTATAGGTTTGCAACAATGTTTTTATAAAGTGCCAAACTTGTAACCAAAAACACAGAATGATCACTAGAAGACATACTGAAGCAAGGTAAATTAAAATCTTTTTTAGAATACACAACATTTAATTGAATATCTCGAAAACATTCTTATTCTATAATACATGCATGTATTTTCAAGAATAATACTTTTGTGTCATCATTGATTCGTGTATACACAAAACAAGTAGCTATAACAGTTATGTTGATTTAAAAAACAGCAATTATATTTTACGTAAACTCAGATGACATTCGAGTTTAAATTTCCTCGTTCTGATTCTGGAACTGAAGCAGAATTACTAAATAGGTGGTCACTGCTACTGCCACCTTAGTTAGGATATCGCTTTTAATTTTGAAGAGGTGCAGTGCGCAAAATGTAGGTTTGTCGTTGGATACTTGATGAAGGAACCTCTCCAACTGTGTCTTCATAGCAGGTTCAATATCCTTATGGATCGTCTTGCAGATAGTAATCGTCGTCTTCTCAGCTGACTTAGTGACTTCAGCAGCAGATCGAACCATCACAACCAAGTAACTAATGCTAGCCAAAGCCCAGATGAACGTCCATATAAACTCTATGTAGTGACCTGAATGAAAAGTCAAGACAGAATAATACAGATTAAATATGATACTGAAGAACAAATAAGAGGTAGTGGCCATCAGCTGATCGCAATAGAAGCCATTCGCCTGGTGTACAGCATCAACCAGCAACCAGTAGATGTCCATCAGAGATTCCACCTCACACTTTTGTGAGTTAGAACTTTGTTGTGATATTTCAATACATGGCATATACTGATTTTCCATTAGTCGTCCGAAATACTGGCGGGATAGTTCCTGCTCGATCCTGATGCTGATGTATTTAAAACTTTTAGACAAATATTGAGTAACTTCGGTAAAAGTAACGAATGTAGAAGTCAATCGAAATATAGTAGTTAAGTAAGACACATAACATACGGTTATCGTTACTCGATTTTCATAATTGCTTATTGTACATATTCCCCAAATGGCCACATCGTACGTAACAAGCACTGCAGTGACAACGTAGGCTACTAAGATCCTGATGTTTATTTTCGATTTTGGTGGCTGATGCCTAATATCACTCCAAGTGTCCTCGATACTCCCGACAATTTTGTGGAAGTTGACAAAGCACTGATATTTTCTGATATTGCTGACAAAGACAACGACTGATGTCATTGAAAAACAGGTAAATTCCAGAATCTTTACAGTTGTGGTAATATTAGTATTCCAATAAGAGGGCAAGGTGGACTGTGTATTTAAGTATCCGAGATACACCCAATAACACGGGAGAGTTGCTTGAGCCGCTGTAGAGATCAAACTCCATGTAAACCATGATGGAGAATATCTCAATGCTTGACCATCGTTTTTCACAGAACAGTTGGTCAGAAAAAATCCCCCAAAAACATGGCTGGTTAAAATTACTTCTTTTGATAAAACCTGCATTCTGGAGAATTGTGCGGACAGTGTTTTGCGGCGTTACTTTAATACTCTTCAGTCACAGTGAAACGTTCGATATTTTCTTCTTACAGACATTTATTGTAATTGATTTGCCACTCGTTGCCATGGATTTTTAAATATGATTTCAATAATTCAATCACTCTAAGTGATTCCTACTTTGGGTAAAAATGTATCACATTAGTTTTAATACCACTGGACTTTTACTATAATATTGATTTATTAATAACCTATAGTTACATTTTAGTGTGGATTTTCTTAAAAACTTTGCAATGTTGACTAAACTTTTGAAAATGAAGTAATTTATTTTAATCAATTACACGACTTTTTATTACAAGAAATATCAATCAGAAATAAAAAAAAATTATAATTATTTAAGCTTGTAATATAATGTCCTGCTGTGATACTACCACACAAAACGTTAGTGTAAATGCTTAAGGTGTGAACCTTTGCGGGTTTTTTGTCCTTTAGATAAAACTAATTAAGTAACATATTGAAATGTGATTTTTTTTAAACGTCTCTTAAAACAATAAGTTGCCATTAATTTGCAGTAGCATTATAAAGGTTATTGTAATTGTAAAGAATAAGTATATAAAAAGTTACTATACATTTTAAATGTTATAAGGCATATGGCAATTTTCTACGAACAATTATTTGTATATATATATATATATATATATATATATATATATATATATATATATATATATATATATATCATTGACAAATTAACGATCTATTTGTCCTTGTCCTAGAAATAATTGTCCACAAATTTATAAAAATAAGGTTATTCCTTCTAATGAAAAGAAAATGGTTTTTGTCAGGTTAAGGATATTAAATATGGTCAAACAGGCTGGTGGAGTCCGTGAGGACCGAATCCGCCAGGGCCGAATAGTGAATTCGTCCGCCAAGAAAACGAAAACGATACTTTCCGTCAGCTCCGAATGATTCGACGTTCACGGACTGGAGAGCAAATTATTCGGAGCTATCGGACTAAGACATAAAATTATTCGAGGGCTCACGGACGATTCTACTTTTCGCCACTCACGGAATCTAGGAGGATTCGGAGTTGGCGGACTGTCTCGTTATTCGGTCCTGGCGGACTCATGTGTCTCTTTTAGAGGCGAAAATTAAAGATTCCTATAGAGTCGAATAAATTCGGAGCTCACGGACTGATGTAAGAAACTCTTCGATGTTGACGGACGAATAATAGAATTTATCGGTGCTATAGGAAAATTTAAAGTAGAATCTTCAACTGTCCGCGAACTCCCGAATTCATACCAATCCGCCAGAGCCGAATCAGCTCCATTCCGCCAACGGTCGAAAAGAGCCCATTCCGTCAACGCCGAATCGTGAGGAGGGGGCCAGTCATGGAGGGATACAAGTTTGCGATGGCTGCTGGCTCTGCTGGCTCCTCCTACTGTCGACAGTAAATTACAGTCGCCTGGCTCTACACTCCTCCCTCTAACGGTTACTACTCCGCTACACTTTACGTTAAGTGAAATGAGATAGCTATTTAAGATAGGTACAAAAACTTCAAAATGTCTGCTTCTAAAGAAAAATGTAGTAAAATTAACAGTAAATAGGAAATATTATTTTCGTATATTGTGTTATATTATTTCTTGGATTTTATAGAATTACTTTTAAATTAAAAGTTTGATTAGTACTTAACTAATGTAATTGATATTTACCAAAATGTTAATTATTTTTAAGTTACTCGTATAATTTCAATACTACGATGAAACATCTTTAACCTCATACACCCATTATACAAAGGAATTCTAGGTGTATTATATTGACGAAAACATTACTTTATAGAAGGTTTTTATCTTCAGTTTGTTCAAGAACTTACCGTTGTCATCTATTAGGCCCAACCATATAATAAATCTACACCCTCTTAGTTATAAACGATAGAAACGGCGCAACAAAAAAATGAGTTCGAAACTAACACAAAACATAAGTTGAATGGTTTTCTAAAATTATTACCACATTTGAATCTTCCTTTCACTACAAAATTTACAATTTAATATGGTTTTACTGTAACCGTAGTATTTTGCGTAACAAATTTGTTAATTGTAGTGTGATATCAGTAAAATATTTTTAATGGGGATAAAAGATTACATGTTTGCAATCATAGATTGCACATATTTTATTATGTTACTCTCTCAACTTTTTATCTATTACAAATAATGAATTAAGTTTTATATCCAATACTTTGATATACGATTTTTCAAGAATTGAAAACCCAACCAAGGTTACAAAGACACATAAAACCAGTTAATTAAGTTGTGATACACTGACTACTTTGTTAGGATTAGATAAGATCATATCGTACGTATTATTGTAGCTTATATGCATTTTCCAGCTACTTGTTACCTAATACCAATAAATAAAGTACCAAAATAGTTTGGTCTTTTGGCGGTTTCCCACTAATCCTATCCATATTTACAATATTACATAAAGCAATACATACAGTAGTAGAGATCAATCTTGTCTTAGTTGGAGCAATAGTACTTATAATATCCCTCGCAGATAAAGCCATGATAATCGCAGAAAGAAAGTTTGGAGCTGGTGAGGATTAACCAAAGTATGTACTGTATAGTTTTAGGGGAGTCGAATATGGAATTAATACCAATGATTCAAAATATTGAATATGTAGAAAATCCCTAAAGGAAATAGTCAATTAATTAACGGAATAGTCAGTTAAATTCTGTATAATGATTAAAAATGTAGAAATCTATTTGGCTGTAAAAAAAATAATAATGTTAAAAATTAATATATTGGATTAAATGAGTACACTGCTCATTAGGCATTTTACGTGAAAGCTTGTTATCCTTCTCATAAGTTATGAAAATAATTTATGCTCCACGGAAGTTATTTTTAATATTCAGTGTTTATAATCTGTGTCACTCGGTCAGCCAGAGCGGGACGATTGCGGTGCATGAGAGAGGGCTAATGGCCAGTAGCGTAGCCAGAAATTTCGTTCGGGGGGGGTCCGAAAATTTTGGGCCCGAAACCGGGGGATCCGGGGGACGTTTTTGTGTGTTATTTGCCAATGAGTTCACTGGTAAAAGGTAAATACCAAAAATATGGAGCTTTAGTAACTACGCCTTATAGAAAGTGGAAAGATGTAATAGGCAAATACAACTCTCACAGCAACTCTAAGTATACCACAAAGTTCGATTCTGGCCGAATAGAAGGCACCAAAGTGATGTTGGATTCACTGGATAAGAAAGAAAAAGAACAAAACAGAGCTTCACTCAAGCGTATAGTTGATACAACTATATTCTGTGGAGAAAATGAAATACCTCTGCGGGGACATTGGGCCACTGACGGTCGAAATCCCTTTAGAAAAGGAGGGCAATTTTCGAGTGTTGCTCGGGTACAGATCAAACTAACGGTCGGAAAATGCACCGCAAAAACTCTACTGATTAGAAGTTCGGCTACTTTTGATTTCACTGATTGAGGTATTTATGAATGAATTATAATGACGATTTTTTGTATCATTACACTGTAGACGAGTATATAATTATCGGAAAAACATTTAAAAAATCACTTTCGGTCGGAAATAAAATACACCTGAAAAACTCTAATGATTAGGTAGAACTTCAACTACTTCGGACTTCAGTTATTGAGGTAAACGTGGTATTTTTGATTGAGTTAGGACGACGATTTTTGTTATCATTAATACTCGACTACCTATATAATTATCGAGAAAAAAATCACTTTCTGTCGGTAAATACAGAAGAAAAGCTCTCTACAGATTCAAGTTTTGACGATTTTGGATTTCACTGGTTGAGTGGTTGAGGTAAAATGGTACTTATAATTATGTTAGGACATTGATTTCAGATATTAATTCAATGCCGACTAATAAATATATATTTACCGAGAAAAAAAAACAAAAATAATCACTTCCGATCGGAATATACTAAGGAAAATGAAATAATACCTCAGTCAGTGAAATCCAAAGTAGTCGGAACTTCTTATCAGTAGAGATTTTTCCGGTGTATTATCCGACCGGAAGTGATTTTTCCAACTTTTCCTTGATAATTAATTATATAGGTATTAGTCGGCGTTCAATTGATACCTAAAATCAATGTTCAAACATACTTCTAAGTACCACTTTTATCTCAACGACTCAACCAGTGAAATCAGTAGAGCTTTTCCTCGGTATTTTCAGACCAGAAGTGATTTTATTGTTTTCTTTCTCGATAATTAGTCGACGTTGCATTAATACCTAAAATAAACGTCCTAACAAAATTATAAGTACCATTTTTACCTCAACCATTCAACCAGTGAAATCCTAAATCGTCAAAACTTGATTCTGTAGACAGTTTTCTTCGGTATTTACCGACCGGAAGTGATTTTTTCTCGATAATTATATAGGTACATTGTATAGTTTAATGATAACAAAAATCGTCGTCCTAACTCAATCAAAAATACCACGTTTACCTCAATAACTGAAGTCCCAAGTAGTTGAAGTTCTACCTAATCATTAGAGTTTTCCAGGTGTATTTTATTTCCGACCGAAAGTGATTTTTTAAATGTTTTTCCGATAATTATATACACGTCTACAGTTTATTGACACCTAAAATCAACGTCGTAACTTAATTCTAAGCAGTCATTTTAAGTCCTCAAGACGAATTTGAACGAAGTAGTCGCTAATTTAAACTGTTCGCCATGTTACGGTTCACGTTACTTTGCGACGTCACGTGACCGCGCCCTATAGAAATACCGTGATAACACTACACTATCCGAAAGGCCGAGCCCAAAAGTATCGTTTGATACTTTATGATTTAAACGAAAAGACAATTATATTTTTAACAACGGTCACTTCAATTAAATAAATCAATTAATTTAATGTTTGTAGACAAAAGTAAAGACAACTCTCCTTTTTTCTCCTGCTCCATGCTTTATTTTTTAATACGTCTTAAAATTTGGGGGGGGTCCGGACCCCCTGGACCCCCCCCCTTCGGTACGCCACTGAGGCAGGCCAGCTGCACGGACGAGCAGGAGATGATTGTGTAACATCGCCCATTGAACAGAGTCTCTGCACCTCGAGGTTTGTGGTCGTGTCACAGTCAGGCCCGCGCCGCCCGCACGCGTATTTACAACCCCAAAGTGGTCTCAGCAATCGCTCAGTCGGGTCTGCCGAGGCCTGGCGGGGATATCCGGATTGGCGGGCCCGCATATCCTATCTATTGCATCAGGCTGAGCCCGTGCATAATATTATGTAGACAAACATGAATTTTGTTATTCATTCGTGTCACAATAACGGCCTCTTCCACCAAATGGACATTCTCAAGTTGTAAAATCTACATTGAGGGAATACATAATGTTTTCTTTTCAGAATTAACAGAGTACTCGGTTTATCAATCTTGTACTAGACTTAGGTTTAGTGGCTCATAATATTTTTTGATCACACCGATAAGTGCCGAAATCAATGACTCTGGTTTCATTGTAGTTTTCAAATGACTTGCAAATATACTCAATCAATACATAGTCTATGCATCAAAAGTTTTACATCATTGTAATACTACATCTTTCAATTGAACGCCGACTAATACCTATACAGGGTGAGTGGCTCTTGGTGTGACAAAATTTTTTGGGTTATAATGCAATGTAAATGTGATACAATGGCGGTTATAAAAAAGTCTAACTCCAAAACTTAGGTCTGAAATGAATTATTTTCAGTTTTTCTAAATGACCCGTGTTTTTGTACGTAAATCTGATATTTACTATAACACACAAAACGTCCCCCGGATCACCCGGTTTCGGACCCCCCCCCCCCCGAACGATATTTCTGGCTACGCTACTGTGTGTCCTCATCATATTTCTGAAAATAGATTTACCTTCACAAACAAAAACAGTAGTTGGGGGATGAACCACCTGCAATCTATTGCCTTAATATCACATAACGTAGTTTGGTCTGTTTTTCTCATTCTTCATATATTAAAAAATCGTAACTTTATTAAAATGGTACTTTCATGTATATATTATTACTATGAAGTTATAGAGAACAAGTTTTTTGTCAATTGGAATTAGTTTGTGTAGACATTCAACAAAGTTTATACAGTTGTAATTACATCAAGTTGGTTTAGGTTTTGTTAGAAATAAGTAAACCTCTTTCTTTCGACATATTTTAAAACTCGTTCAAATAGTGATCCAGGAACGACAGGAGATAATATTTTTTGTTACTAGCAGTTAGTTACCAATGACTTCGAACGCAACATATTCTTAAATATATTCTTAAACAATATTAGTTTTACTCCTCTTTACGATAAACTATTAACCGTTAAACGGTTTAACATTTGGAATATCGTAGTTAATAAAAAACACAAATGCTGTAAGGTTTTTTAAAGGTGCACGATTACAATTCATGTTAAAACTCGTTCATGTTACCCGCGTTTCGCACACAAATTCCTAGGCTTTCTTATGAGCACTTCTCGCTGCAGTGAATTATATATCCGACGTCAATGTTAAGATTTCCTTGTTCAAAGAAATATGTCTAAAAGTGTAGACTTGTAGTCATTGTAATTTATATTTAAAAAAATTAATGATGTAATATGATGGAGCTGTATAGTATTTTTTTCAAACAGGAATAGACATATCAGGTAGCTATTATTTCAGTATCCAAGACACTTTCACAGTTGAGGGGTATCAGATGTTTGTTAATCGAGGTTTTTGCAAGCGTACCTTTAAAGTAGTGGCGCTCCCTTCTACGTCGATGGATTCGTTGAAAAAGTACCTTGAAAATCACAACATTATTTCTTTAAATATCACTTTTATTTATTACATGTGCAGAGTGTATACTTTTTTAAACCATTAAAATTATACCATTTACCATTTTGTGAACTATAACGTATATTGTGTACTTCTATATAGTAATTCTTATACAAATTCAATGGAACCGTTATTTTAAACTAATTACATCTCAATTTAGGTGATTATTTTACTACACTTTACGTTAAGTGAAATAAAATAGCTATTACAGATACGTCTCATAAAGTAGAGTACACAGTTAAACTAATCGCATTATAGGTACAAAAACTTAGAGGCCAAATTGTCTGCTTCTAAAGAAAAATGTAGTAAAATTAACAGTAAATAGTAAATATTATTATTTTCATATAATGTGTTGTATTATTTCTTGGATTTTATAGAACTATTGTAAAAAAAATGATTTGATTAGTGCTTAACTGTTGTAACTGATATTTATCCAAATGTAGGTAATCATTTTTAAGATACTCGTATAATTTCTATACGACGATGAAACACCAACGTAATGGAATCTTTCAACTCATACACCACTATACGAAAGAATTATAGGTGTAATTATTTTGACGGAAACATTATTTTATAGTAACAGTCAAATCGTCAATTTATGGAAGAACTGACCTTGCCATATATTAACACATAAAACATATACACCCTCTTCACTTTAACCTAAACAATCGCGTACAAACAATAAACTATTACAAAATATAAGTAGAATGGTTTTATAAAATTAATACCGCATTGGAATCTTCTTTTCTTTTCATTGTACAATTTACAATTCAATACGGTTTTACTTTAAACCTTGATATTTTGCGTAACAAATTGTTGATTATAGTAACTTAGTGATATCGGATTTATGCAAACACGAAACAATACATACAGTAGTAGAGACCTTTCTTGTCTTAAAGTTGGATCAATAGTAGTTATAATATCCCTCTCAGACAAAGCCTTGATAATCGCATAAAGTTGGAGGACCAGATAAAGACTAACCAAAGTAAGCACAGGTTAAGGAAGTCGAAAATGGAATTAATCTACCAATGATTCAAAATATTATTAAAAATGTAGAAAATAAACCAAGGGAAATAGTCAGTTAATTAACGTAATAGTCAGTTAAATTATGTATAATGAGTTAAATGTAAAACCCTATTTGGCTGTGGACAGAAAAAAATAATGTTTAAGATTATATATTGGATGAAATGAGTACACTACGATACATTACGAATTTTAAGCGCAAGTTTCTATCCTACTGATAAGTTCTGAAATAATGTGTGCTTTTTGTAGTTGTTTCTATTGTTCGGTGTATATAATCTTTCACTCGGTCAGCCAGCGCGAACGTTAGGTGCATGAATGAGGCCATGAATGAGGTGCTAACAGTAGGCCACCTGCACATTGAACGCAGGTGCTGTGCGGACGAGCAGGATATGATTTCGTAACATCGCACATTGAACAAAGCCTCTGCGAGCATCCCTGTTTGTGGTCGTGGCGCATTCAGACCCGCGCCGCCCGCACGCGTATTTACAACCCCAAAGTGGCTTCAGTCGCCAGTCGGGTCTGCCAAGGCGCGTGGCAGAGATATCCGAAGACTGGCTGGCCCGTATATCCTATCTATAGCGTGAGGCTGAGCTGTCTATAACCTTGCATAATATTATGTAGACAAACATGAAGTATGTTATTCATTCGTGTCACAATAACGGCCTCTTCTATCAAATGGACATTCACAAGTCACAAAATATACATTAAAAGGAATACATAATGTGTTCTTTCCATGATATTGAATTATCCACAACTAAACAAAGAAATGTACATGACGATGTTACTTTAATATTAGTTAGGTTAAAATTAATATACGTGCTTGCCGATTGGAGTGTTGAGAATATTAATAATTGGCTTTTATTTTCTTTGAACAGTAGCTGAGAACCACTACCCTGCTTCGTCAGTTGCTTGATTAATTTTATTCTCTAAATCATCAAGAGATTTTGTTTTTATAGTGGTGTCGTCAGCAAACACAACTACAGATAATGTAGTTAGGTTAGGTGAAAAATCGTTCACGTAATTTAGAAATAGTAGTGGACCCAGCACTGAGCCTTGGAAACGCCACGATCGTTGAGTTGTCAGTGGGAAGAAAACTTTATCGAAGACTTATTTTTAATTGTAACCTTTTGTTTCTTATGTGATAAATATGAAGATATTGAACTGTGAACTGAAAAGCCATAAATTCTAATTTCTTTAACATTTTTCTGTGTTCAACACAGTCAAAAGCCTTTGATAGGTCACAGAAAAGAGTTGCAGTATGATGTTTTTTGTCAAAATTGAAAAATAAAATTGTATCAATTAGTTCAAACACTGCCTAGGCTGTTGATGAGTTAAACTGATTTTTATACAAAATGTTATATTTAGTAAAATGTTTAAGAATTGTGATTGGGACTACTTTTTCAAAAAATTTAGAAATCACTGGAAGAAGGGGACTCAAGATCCTCATCCGCTTTAATTTTTAACTTGTTAGTTTCTCTATTAACCATCTCCCACATCGCGTGTGGCCTATTCCTCGCATCCAATATGAATCTGTCATTTGCCATTTTTTTGGAAGCAAGAATTACTTTCCTTAAGATATTACAATATACTTCTTATAGTATTTAGTGAGCTCTTGACAGTTCAGTGATTTCTGAGCTTCCATAATATTTTGATCACACCGATAACTGGCGAAATCAATGAATCTGGTTTCACGGTAGTTTTCAAATCAATTGCAAATATAATTAATCAAAGCATAGTCTATCAAGAGATTTACATCATTTTAATCTTTCAAAAAGCTCACGAACGCTTCACAGTACTTGTTTGTATCATCCCTTTGGATCATCACAATGTTGCAAAACGATAGCACCATAGAGCTCTCCACTCCAAAAGAGTTTTAAAATAACACATATAGGTACTCCTTTTTCACGATTCTTAATTTATTAGTCCTCATACCATTGTTCTGCTGCACCGACTGAAGTCGCACTTTCTTCATTCTTGCAGTCTGCTTGTTGTACCTCTTGGAAACTTTTCATTTTAGTTTTCATATCTTATTTCAACACATTGTGTTTTATATCCCACAGCCACCTCCAGACTGCTTGACATACATGAAAGTACACAAAAGTAAATTAGATTTAGGAAAAACATTTGTAAAGAGTTTCGTCTAACAGAAATATAGTCACCTTGTCTGTGTTGTATTAAGCACTTCTTTAAGCAAACTATATGGTATGTTGTAGTTTTCTTCGGTATCTGGTGGATGAAGTACACAGACTAACGGTAGATCTCCTATTTTGTCAGTAGAAGGTAAAGATGTAAGGATTGTGTTTATTTGGTCACATAATCCACTAGAGTCTACAAAAGTTTTATAGTTTGTATCATTCTGTCGTTTCATGATTAGAGATACCTCTGATACAGTTTTAGAGTTTTCACCAATACTTACACGAAACATCTTTTTTTAGATAAGCCTTTGTTATCACAGGTTTCTGAAACGTTTCTCAATCTCTGCCTCCGAAATAGCGTTTCCTTCAACTGTTCATGTGAAAATGTGCATGTGAATAGACTGAACGTTTCTTTAAATACGAAAGTCACATATTCGGTCGGCTTGAGATAAAGAAAAATCGGAAAAAACTACCTGAAAAACTAATGCCTTCAGGTTTTCTAACAATACGTACACTTCTCATAATAAGCATATAATTTATTAGCAATACGATTACAAAATTTTTGGAATTAGTCTGTCTAGGATATAGTTTTGTTATTGTCACATAGAGCAATGTTCTTTGGTCCTTTACAAGACGAAGAATTCTTTCAGAAGATTAGTATAATACATACAAAAGAAAAGTATTTGATTTCATTCCTTTCCTTTTAAAAATATGAATAGCTAGTGATTTAAATTTGCACATTAAATTACAATTAAATAGTGTATTTGTGTACATTGTTTTCCAAAACCTCCCGCCTTACCTCAGGTCTAAATAAAATATGCGTATTAGACAGCTTTATTTATTTCTAAACTTGAGAGACATCGCTCTCTAAACACAACATGCAGAGTTCTAATATTGTCCAATAAATTGTCTGATAAATAGAATGAAGTGTGACAAAAAGAAGAGGCTCATTGATTTTCAAAGTAATCAAGTATTAGTGGAAAGAGTTTGATTTAAAAGAGGGAAAAGGCGATGAACTCGAAAGGAAGCTAGATCAGTAGGTATGCTGGCCACTATCTCTCCCCCTACCGGGGTTCTCACGGTTCTTATCACATGTCTGAAAATAGATACACCCTGACCGGAAAAAACAGTAGTTGGGAGATCAACGTCCTGGAATATCTTGTCTCAATATCACATAACGTAGTTCGATCTGTTCATCTCATAATTGATGGATGAACTAATCATAACTTTATTTAAGTGGTACTTTCATGTATACCACTAAATAACCATATGTAGGTATATATTGTCACTATGACGTTATAAGGAACAAGTTTTTCATCAAAGGCAATTAGATTGTGTACAGATTTAATAAAGTTTACACAGTTGTGATTTCATCAAATTGATTTTTGATTATAATAAGCAAAGTCTCTTTCTTGGTATGTTACAATCAATACTTTTTTCAACCTCGTTTCTTAACCCTCCATTTTTATTCTGGATCAGTGTTTCCCAAACGGTTTTTTCTCGCGGCACACAACAAAAAACGGCACACCTATTACTTTATGCCATTGATTAAGCTTAAGTACTTGATATAAACGTACTTATACAACAAAAATCAGGAAAATTATATTATTTATTAAAATAATATAATTTTCTTGGGTAAGTGAAAGAAAAAAATTACATTTAAAAGAAACTTAATTTATTTTAACTTATTGAGCAAAATATAGTAGTATAATACAACCAGTAAAAGTTGGAAAATATTAAACAAAATACTTCTTGATTTCCATTATTCACATTCTTGGTTAATGTTAACACTATTTTCCGCTGTAGAGGTTGAACAACGAATAAGGCCAATTTCAAGTCGTGCTCTACTGTTTCTTTTTTACAACTTGGTCGAGTACAGGTGAAGCAAAAGATGGAAGTACTCCCCGCTTTCTTGTACATGGTCACTCATTATGTTTTTAAACTTTAGATATCGGATTCATTTTAGGCCATACGTCATGAGAAATTAAAATTTGAAATTTCTTAGGCGATATTATTTTCTTTAATTTTCTAACCTTCTTATAAGTATTATACGTTTTCATGTAAATACTTGTATATAGGCTATATTTATCGTACTTCCATTCAAACGGTTTACATACTACCTGTTTCATCATCAGGTATTCCAAGAAAGGTGGAAGTCGAAAATTAACAGTTTTTGCCAGAATGGACCGATTTGTATTGTTTCACGCGTATTGGTACCAAATCGTGTTAGAGCAGTACGATTGTGTTTGAAGTGTCACAAAACAGTTGCGTTACTTAAAAGATGGATTATAAAACGACATTATGAGATCAAACACAAATAATATGCTGATATATTTACACCTGCCAGTAATCTTAGTAAATCTAAAGTTTACTGTCAATCTACGTATCTTCAACTCAAATCAATGACTGAGCAGGTGGAATGTGGAGAGGCTTCTTTACGTATTTCTTGGACTCTTGCTAAGCACATGAAACTATTCAACGATACTGACATAATTAAGGAACACATGCCCGATGTAGGCAATGTTCTAGTGATAACGGAAAACATGGTGTTGAAACTCCATTGTCTGCAAATTCACTAAAAAAACACACATGTTTTGGTAGAATAAAATCATTTTTATTTGAAAGGATAGTTATATAATTCCGAATATTACATATTGGCTAAGGATGACTCTTGTAAAATTACTGTTGAAGCACAATTCATTATATTTGTACGTTTTTTGGATAAAATTAGAGAAACTTTTGTTGATGAGCTATTAGTTATTTTGTTGTTAATAGGAAAAACCCAGGGAAATACATAATCGAAGCGGTAATGGATTATTTCGTTAAATATGAGTTACATTTTAAAAAGCTTTTATCACTAACTACCGACGGTGCACCAGCGATTATTGGGTCAAAAACGACTAGTTCACCTACTAAAAATCAATGGAAAAGTAATGAAAATTTCTTTTCCAACCACTATATCATTCAGCATACTGCGCTTTTCTTCAAACGCAATCCTATTCTTGAGAGAATAATGCAAGAAATTATTTAAATAACAAACTGTCTTCGTGCAATACATCGTGAATTGAAAATATTTCTTTATGAAGTAGACGCTTAAGATGACGTTCTGTTGTTGCAAAATAATGTGTGGTTAAAAGGTTGAAAGCAAAGACTGCATTTTACAACGATTCTTTACCATTTTAGAAGACGAAGACATTTCTTTTCAATATTGATCAGATATCAACCATCACCTACTTAAGTTTTCTTGGCAATAAAGAATAAACACATCCATTGCTTTCTTATCAGATATTCTTTAACAATTCAATAATCTGAACTTTAACTTAAAGGCAAAGAAAAGCTTGCATGGCAGTTCCTGACAAAAGTAAAAAGCTTTTTGCACAAACTAAATCTTTTTAACATTGATCCTGAAAATGAACGCCTGCACTTCCCTAATTAAAAAATAATCAGTAGTGACAACAAGCTTGACGTCGGCCAATACAAAACGTTCATTAAGGACCTTAAAAAGGAATTTGAAAACAAATTCACAGATTTCAAGAAAATTGAGATTGTTGTCGACATCCTTAGTAACATTTACTCTCTGGATTCTGTTGATGAATGGAGCAATGAAGGTGCAAATATTTTCGGGAGTAATAAAGTTGCTCTCAAGATAGAAATGATCGATTTCCAAGAAAATACATTTGTTAAACATCAAAAAGAGAAAGTGTAATGTCAATACTTTTGGATAAAACGTCTACTTTGTCTTAATAAATATCCAGAAAACTAGCCTTGAAACTTCTTACTTTGTATGGGTTGACGTATGTTTGAAAGCAGCATTTTCTAACATGAACTTCTTTAAGAATAAATTCCGAAGCAGACTTATCAACAAAAATCTTTCATATTTAATGATAATAGCCTGTTCAAACTTTAGTCTAGTCTTCGGGAGGATAGTTCAGGGCAAAAATATTATTTTGCTCATTAAAATTGTAAATTACAGATGATACTTCCTTTGGATTATAATGTTTGTTTATTATTTAATAAAATAATATCCCAAAACTCATTTGTTATATGTATTTATTAATATTGCAACTACAATAATGTTTAAATAGGACAATTTAATATTTCAATTATCAAGCCACCATAATATTTCACAATACCTATTTTCTATGACAAGCAATATTTTGTTCAAACCAATTAATTTAATTTTAATTTTAATTTTATAGCGTTTATGTTATAATAACAAAGGCGTTACAATAACAACATAAAGAACTTCGGGAATAGCAAAACTAACGTATACTAAGGATCCAACCAGTTGTAAGTGAATGGGCTATTTTGCGTGGGCCAAATTGCCAGAAATGAAAACTTAAGGGTTCTTAATATTTCGTTAAATATAAAACAAAGGTGGTGAATGACAAACGTAACAAAACCTACCAAAAATGTATGTTGTCTGGAATGCATTTTGCATCGATGTTACTACAATCTAATTACCCATTAATCTTGTTTCGCCACTTTTTCACGGTGTGAAGTATGCCTAGCCATTAAATTAGGGCTGTAAAATAGATATTATTGCTGAAGTAACGAAAAATAACGAGGGACTGACGATATGAATTTTGAAAACGTATTATTTAATCTGGGTAGGCTAATTTTTATGGTGACACATTGAATTAAGGCTGTAAAGTTTTTAATATTGCTAAACTAACGAAACTTTTGTGAGAACTAACAGGAACTTACGAAGAACTAACGAATAATATGAAAAATGTGGGTAAGCTATTTTGTGTATGTCAACTTTACACACCTGTCGAGTACTACTTTTATTCCAGAAGCCAAAGATATGGCAATCAGAGTTTCTCTATGTAGGAAACAATGTGTATAAACTATATCTGTGTTTTTCTGTTTTGCTAACGTTAGAAAGCCTGTGAAGTGCCCACCCATAAATGGGACACTTAAACAGGACTGCCATAATATTTTGGAATTTTCAAAGAACTTATCAACTAAATTAAAAATGTCTTGTCCTTTTGTTGTATCAGGGAGATCTTTACAAAACAGGAATGGTTCAACTATAGATTTGTCATCAATAAACTGTACAAAAGTCACCACCAGTGATTATATAAGTATATGTATCTTTTCAGTGTAATTATACTAAATCAATAATTAAAGAGTCCATTTCGGTACGTTATATCTCTAAATTGTATGTGTATATAGATTAGTGCACAAACAAAAAGTCAAAAAGTTAGTTAAATAGAGTATAATAATACACATTTCACTGACTGCTCTAACGAGGCCTGTAACTTGTGGGATTAAACAAATTTAATTTGTAAGTTTGTCTGTCTGTCTGTATATCTGTCCGCACGAAAACGAACTAACCTACAAACTTAAAACTGTACCATAAAGCTAAATTAAATTAATTAAAGTTAAATTATGGTACATGTCACTCCATGGGATTTGGCTAAATGTTTAGACTACATTGGGCAACCGTGATAAAAACGAGACAGTATCAACATAAATAAATTTCAAAAATAAACTCATTAACATATTAACGCATGTAGCCTAACTATCCCAACACATATGTAAATTAATAGTGAATTAGTGTGTAGAATTTTATGATTTTAACACCGATATGAAACCCAATTTAATGAACAAAAATTTGAATGTATTATCTGGAAGATATGCCAAGAAAGACTTCATATGAAGGTTTAAAATTTTGCATGAAACTTCATTTATACAAGACTGAGTTTTATTATAGGTAATTTTAGTTTCAAACTCTATTTTGTACGATTGTTTGTCTGATTGTGCACAGTGCATCTTAAGAATGAACTGAGACATAGAATAGCAATTTTTTATGCAACCTCCGCGAATCCTGTTACTTGATCAAAATAATGTCAATAGATGAATTGCATCGAATAATAAGTTTTCACGGTAAGTATATAAAAACGGATTCACAGGTTAAACTATTTAAGTACTAACACGCTAATAAAATGAAAAGTAAATTTAATTTTCTTTGGTTGTAGTATTGCAAAACATATAATTTATGAAGGTGTAAAAAAATATATAGTTTCCTGGAGGTATCCTTCATGAAAGAGAAGTTGAAATGAATCATTATTATTATAGAATGTATCATATCACTAGAAGTTACTCACGGATTGCCTTGCAATTTCGTATGCTTTTTATTTGTGCACGAGTACTTCTTGTTCGAGTGAATTATATTTCCGACGCCGATGTAGTATGCCTTGTTGCCACGATAAAGAAAATCTGTCAAAAGTGTAATATCGTAACATTAAATATGGCCATTATAAATTAATGTTGTCTTAGCATTCTTTTCTTCCACAATTTTGTCTTCTATCCCGATCAAGAAAATATGTATACAGGGCAGGGAAAAGCTTCTCTCAAGACAACTAAGATGGGTTTTACAACCAACTTTATTTAAGCTTATAGTAAGTTAGATAGTGACTCTGTCCTTTATATTAGCGTCACAGTACTGACCAAGCACAGAATAAATTAACATTTGCTAAAATTTAGAGTTTATTTTCACAAAAACTGTTATTATCTTATCTGGATATTTTCTTACTCAGTGCTAAACAGCGGTTGCAGAAAATGTAGAGATAAGTGATGCTACTATGAAGCTCTCAGTACGTTTTCAAGCCTATAAATGTAACCAAATTGAAAATAGTGGTTAAACTATATAGTTAAACCTATGATTGTATCTACCGTCAGCAAACTATGTTTACACAAAACATACATTACACACATTACATTACATTTAACAGGTCTTTGAATACATTTCCTTGCTGCAATACAACTTCAGAGACCAAGATGAGGATTTTCATAATTTGGAATACGAATAGGCCTATATGTTAATATACAAACAAACTCACTTTCGCATTTATAATATAAGTTACGATGTAGGTCTCAAAAACTTATTTCGGTCAAAAAATTTCCACATTCGGAACTTGCAATCTTCTTTTAGTCTAAGATATTTCCAGTGCCATTGTGCATTTTACAATGTACCTTTTGTCTATGTTATCTGCATTTCACTACTGACCAAGCACTGTATACCTAATATTTTATAAAATTAAAAGGGTTAAACTTCTTTCAACCTTTTTGAGGAAAATCAGTTGAAACATCAAATAATGCTTTAATATATGTTAATATATTACTAACATATATTAGATATTATATATATATATATATATATATATATATATATATATATATATATATATATTCTTTTTCTTCTTCGTCAGAACAACAAGGCAAACTCAACTATGGTACTGGAAATATCTTAGACCTGAAATATATGACAAGGACTAGAAATATACGCTTTTTGACCGAAGTAAGTTTCCGAGACCTGTATGATCTGAGATTTGTCTTTTCTTGATCGGGATGACAAGGCAGATTCAGCTGTGACGTTATGTACATAATTAATTTTAACCAGAAATGCTCCCACATGTGCCAAACATGATTTAATAATTGAGTTAAACTCTGATACTATTTACCATGAACTTAAATAATATCTACCTGATGTATGCCTACAAATTAAAATTTTTATAGGACTTCCATCATATTAGCCTACATCATAATTGCTTTTACTAAGTAATATAAGGACTTTGGTTCTAAGATTGCGTGCGAAGCCGCGGGTAACAGCTAGTATTCTATAAATACCCGGCCCATACTAGAACTACAATGAGATTAACTAACTATTAACTACAGGCCACATGTAAACAAACGATTAACTATATGCCTATAAAGTTGATGTGCTAATGAAAATATGATGCATATATTACCAAGGAATTGACTGTGTAGACTCAACACAAATTCCTAAAACTAAATTTTACGTACAATAATTGTAGTGGAAATATAATGATAATGAGGATTATACTTATTGATGAAGGAAAATGTGACTACACTTGATGTTATTAAATGTGTAAAGGTGTAAAGAACGTTTGGAAGTACCCAAGCCAAATTTGACATTTTTTACAAAAAGTTATTGTTTTATGGGTCCTAGAATTTTTAATATTATTCCGAAAAGCATTGCAAATTGTACAAATGCTAAGTTGTTTGCAAAAAATTGAAGTTTTGGCTTTTAAAAAAAGATAATATTGATCACCTTATTAATATACAAGTTTAATTTGTGTTAAATCTATATCGTAAAGAAACAAACATTATTCTAAGCGGCTAGGTTTGTTGAAGTTATATTGCCACAATGCATTTATTTAGTGGGAATTTATGTAGTTAAATAAAATATAAAAATCTTTGTAGCGCAAAATGTTTAATCTTGGAGAAGGAACCTCTACACAGGCTTTGCCTTAGAGGCCCTATGTTTTTGAAAGTAAATATATATTGGATATATACTAGAATATGTGTGTTGCATTTAAACTTATATATAGTATTTTTATTCTTTTAATTATGATAATTTGTGATATTGTATAGTTTAATTGCAGTCAAATTTAAGACTATATTATGTGAATTAATATTATTACCATCTTTTTTGATAATTTTGCACCAGATTATTTTAGTTGTGATAGATTGTAATTACTTTCGAAAAATAAATATATTCTATTCTGAATTCTATTCTATTCTAAATATGTTCATACAATATTCAAGCTCCATGTGAGTTTTAAAATTATTTCTTAAAATGTCGTTCACTTTTCCAACATAATTATGACGTAGAATAAATACCATTCAAATTGTACTCATTGATGGACTAATTGAGTCATTTATATGTATCACATAACATTCTTCTCTACAATGGAGCGAGAGAACAATGAACCTTCCTGTTGCGGAGCCCGCCGCAGTCTGACCTGTACGAAGTGATGGGATAACCGAATGGATTTTATAACCGACTAACCAGTCAGTTATTTTTGTCGTTAATCGGTTATTTTAGTCGAATGAATAACCGATTACCTTTTAAATTCTATCCACAGTTTAGGGATGGGGTGGTGGGGGAATGAACCATTCCTGTTGAGACAGGTACGCGGCGCGGCGCGGCCAATTTACTCACGGCCGTACTTAGCTTTGGCGAGCCCTGGTAAAGATATTCGGTCGGGCCCCGTCGTGTCCCCCCACCAGACACAGTCCCTTCATATAGACGTGTGACTGGCTCCGGAAGAAATTGTACGAAAACCCGGTCTGAGTTCGGACCTGAATATACAATCAAAAAATTCCAAGCAAACCCGCACTGGCAGAACCGTAATTGAAAACGAAATTCTGTAATTGTATTATTACTTTTTTCTGTGCATACGTTATAGTCATAACATTTTAAAAAGTTATATTATCATATATCATTTATAACACTACAAAATAATTACCGTTCAAATTGCAAAATTATAATTTATTTTAATTACGAATCACCAAAGTTAACCGAAAGTTAATCGCTAAAGAACGATATTTCAGTAATAAAAATAACTTATTATAATAAACGAGCAATTCAAGTATAGACTGTCTGCACAACCAGTTAACTTGCAGAAAATTATTCGGTAGAAAAACTAATCTAAAGACTAATTTAAAATAACCGATCAGAATCAACGACTAATTCAAGTACAGACTAAGTCTGCACAATCAGTTAACTTATAGAAAAATTAGTCGGTAGAAAAACTAATCTAAAGACTAATTTAAAATAACCGATCAGAATCAACGATTAATTCAAATATAGACTAAGTCTTCACAACCAGTTAACTTATAGAAAAATTAGTCGGTAGAAAAACTAATCTAAAGACTAATTTAAAATAACCGATCAGAATCAACGACTAATTCAAGTACAGACTAAGTCTGCACAATCAGTTAACTTATAGAAAAATTAGTCGGTAGAAAAACTAGTCTAAAGACTGATTTAAAATAACCGATCAGAATCAACGATTAATTCAAATATAGACTAAGTCTTCACAACCAGTTAACTTATAGAAAAATTAGTCGGTAGAAAAACTTATCTAAAGACTAATTTAAAATAACCGATCAGAATCAACGATTAATTCAAATATAGACTAAGTCTTCACAACCAGTTAACTTATAGAAAAATTAGTCTATAGACTAATTTAACTGGATGCAGCAAAAATAACCGACTAATCGGTTAAAATAAAATAACCGAACTAACCAGTTATTTTCATTCGATTATTCCCACCACTAGAGGGGCCCCTCCATCACCACTCATTCTCTCCGCCGGTTGCGATCACCTCATTATGCCGCTGCATGAGGAGCTCGTGAACCGGAACACTGTGATTGGGGGACCCCCTGTGATTCCCCCTGGCCTGGGCGGACTCGCCACTAAGCTCCTCCCATTTCACCGACTGCGCGCATACCTCTCCGCTTGGGGGCGAGTCCAATATTCGACGTTCGCGGAAAGAATCAGATTCGGACTTGGCGGAAAAATCCCAATTCGGAGTTGGCGGACTGTTACGTATTTATTCGGAGTTAACGGACTGCTCCTGCTATAATTCGGCGCTGACGGAATGCTTCAGTTTCGGCCCTATCGGACGATTGAGTTTTATCGGCCTTACTGGATTGCAACTGCTTTCGTCCCTATAGGATTCGGTGTTAACGGAATATTACATATTCGGATCTCACGGACAATATCTTATTTCGGAGCTGGCGGACTCTACGAATAAGTATTCGAGGTTATAGGAATGTTTACGTTAGAATTCGGAGCTGACGGAAAGTCCATTTTTCGACCTTGGCGGATTATTTTCGGAGCTGACGGAAAGTTTCGTTTTCGGTCTTGGCGGAAAATTTCACTATTCGGCCCTGGCGGATTCGGTCCTCACGGACCCACCCAAACAGGCTGTATGGCAAACATTTAAGCAGTGGCCAAAAACGTCCGAGTCATGAATGATAAGTATGTCCTGTAATACAGAATGCACCGCAACAGTGACATAATTTCCCCCTCGACAAGCGATGTAAAAGATGGATCTTACAATAACTTTCTTAACAAGGTCCAACTATAAAAGTCTTTCCCGCGATATTATTTATGGCAGGAAGTGATGACCCAGGACTTGATTTCCCTTACAAAATCTCCATCACTGACGAAGAGATTAAGATAAAGTCACATTGCCATTAAGGCGGAGCTTCATTCCCAAGTCCTGTTTTCTGCGAATCAGGAAAAACATCCATTCTAACATGTACAGGTACATAATTCTACTTACACATGCACATAGCCCGATGTATTTTCTACGTAGACGTTCCATTTAGCATTACATAAAATATCCAGCTTACGCTTTACCAAGTATTGGTGGTAAAATGCCGAATCGGTGACAAAATCCTTCATAAATTGTAACTTACAACTTTTACTAGAATGCGAAAACTGTATGCCGAATTGTAAACATTTGACTCATAACTGTCAGTGAATATCCCAGCGGCATTATCCGCAAAAATATCACTGATTGAGCACACGCGCGGTTAAACTAACCTTTGGAACTTATGAATTGATCTTATTGTGTAATTTATGTCTTTTATACATATTAATCCATAATAAACACTGTATATATTTACCTTCTAGACTTATTAAAGCACGTTAATTTTTATATAACTGTGTTTCAAAATTTTAACGCCCCTTTGCTATGTTACGTTTAAATTTCTTAGGCATAAGCGTGAAAATGCACATCGCCAAATTTCATTAGCTTTGTATTAATCAAAACAAAGCCACCGGCTTCTTTAGTTGTTTCACTTAAGTCCTCTTTTGTCAAAATTATAATTGAAATATAATCGATTTAAAGCTGGTTCTTTGACTTCTACTGAAATTTCCATATTTTGTTTTAGAATGTGAGATTCTATATCAAATTTATAAATGTTACAGTCATTACTGTAACAAAACAAATTGCGAAGTAAAAGCGATTCCTTTGCTGAGGATGACAAATTTTATCTGTTTGTCTCGTGATAAAACGATAACATTGGAACGATTTCAGGTACTAGAAATTATGCATCAGTATCTCTCGTAGAAAGAAAAAGGAACAAAAACCATAAAAAAGCACGTTAATACAGTTTAATGACTGCGGCTTAAAAGAAATAATGGTCTATAAAATACAATCGATTCCTTAAAAATAATATAGAGTTATTTAAAATTACCAAACAAACAAGAAACACTAATACTTAATCATAGCCTATATTTTATGATCCGACATAGCGAAATCGTTTTTAAATCGTCCGTACAGGCGGCCATACTATTTTAAGTTCCAAAATATTATATCCTTAACTATTTGAAGACCTCATATTTAATTTATACTAATGGTGGATAAAAATCCTAAAGATTTAAATTTATTTTAATCATATTTATAGCTTATTCAGAAAAAAAATCTGAAGGTTTGAATTTATTTTATTATTTAAATATTAAAATAAGCATATTTTATTATTATAAGATCTTTAATAAGGCCTGATCAATATAAATAAAGTTTAAAATTGTTATTATAAGTTAAAACTTAAGGTTTATTCACTACAACTATCTCTTAAGTCATAATATTAAACGCACAAATTTGATATCATTACATATCTGCTGTAAATACTGTAACTTCTCTAATTGTTTTTGTCCAGTAACTTTCAATTTTGTTAAAAAGTAGTCTTAGTATGCATTAGTTTACAGTACACAATAATTTGAAAAAGATTTATAATGAATCAAATTTGGTACAGTATAAGTTTGGAGAAGGTTGTGTATCTTAAATGTTAAAAACATCAATTAAAAAAGTGCTTACAAATGTAGGGCTTATATCAATTAACATTAAGTATAATATGTTTATTTCAGTAAATGTAACATAATACAAACTACTTAACAGACTCAATTCAATGATAATGTTTTTCAATTTCTTAATCTAAATTAAATATCGTCCTTATAAATATACGGATATTATAAATTAACATTAGGTATTATCGTATGTTTATTTCTGTAAATGTAAAATATTACAAAATATTTAAATCGCTACAATGGCGAATTTTATCAGTCTCTTAATCTCCACTGGTGTTTATATAGCAATAAAAAAATTATTTAGAAGATGGTTATTTAAATTCTATTACAATGTAGTGGAGGTGAATAAACATATAAATGCGTTACTATAATAATTTTAGAGTAAATGGTCTATGTGTAAAAAGGGATGAGAACCAGACGTCATCATTTGAAACAGAAACAACCGATTTGAATGTACAAAAGCATTCTGGCGTGCCTATTTAAAGAAAGTAAAATATTCTTGATCACATATTGAACCTGTTCGTGTGGAATATTTTAATTTGTGCTCAAGCTGAACACCAAAATGAAGCAAGGCCTATAATATCATGTGGAAAGCATTTTATGAAAATATATAGCATTATTTTTCCAAATACATACACTAATAAATAATACTTTAAGCTATAACCTAAACACGAGATAAGGATTGAAATTCAAATAGAAACAAATAGCCACCAAAGCAATTAAACATACTAATGAATACTGAACTATAACGATAATAACTTAACCAAAAGTAATAAAACAGTACGGTGATGATCAGTAGAAATATCTTTCAGCCCAATTGTCTATTACGTAAAGAATAACACTATTAGAAAACAATTATTGGAGTCCTTATTTGTCAAAAATGTGTTTAAAATACGTAACGTAAATACGTTGTTATGAATATATAAGTATATTCATAAATATGAAGCAGGTTTTGTATATTTTTTAATAGGTTAAAACTGAGCTAGGCTACATTACTTAAAAAATTCACTTTATATTTTCTCGCAAAAATTGTTATTAGGAGAAATTTTTAATGACATTCTAATAAGTGCAAAATAATACTATTATGAATGCCTT
Organism: Homalodisca vitripennis; assembly: GCF_021130785.1. Lineage (NCBI taxonomy): Eukaryota > Metazoa > Arthropoda > Insecta > Hemiptera > Cicadellidae > Homalodisca > Homalodisca vitripennis. The sequence goes on along the minus strand of NC_060213.1, from coordinate 98,966,889 downwards.
CATCAGTGCTATAGCAGATTAATGGTTTAAACTTGAAATTAAAAGCTCGTTTATTAAGATCAGGAACAAATAACCTAATGCTAATGTTGTTATCTATAATTCCGAATATCGAACCTTAAAAAAAGTAAAAGTAAAGAATGTCTTGTTTTACCAGGCGAAGTTAGGGCTAAGAAGCCCACTATAACACTTAACCTAGGGACCAACGGCTTAAAGGTGACTTCCGAACCACCACCAATGGCCGGGCAGGCGGGCCGCTTGCAAGGACAGGATCGCTCAGCGGTCACCCATCCAAGCAGCGGCCACGCTCGACGTTGCTTCATCAGGTTATCTCGCGATAACCGCCGTATCCGCTATACTGCGCCATTTGGCTGAAGGTTAAATATATTTTAATAATGTTTTGTACGGAGATAAGTAATAGAGATTAAAAAGTACCTAGGTAAAAACCCAAATTGAATAGTTATACCTGTATTTGGTTGTAAGTGGACTGAGGGTTGGTATTGTGTACTTGGTTACATGGGAAAAATATCTATAAGACCTTTTAAGTTGCAATCTTGATGCTATCAAGTTTGTTTCTTATATTTCTAGTGCTTTTCATAGAATACTTATTGTAAAATCATTTGAGGACTTCGCAGAAGAGTTTCAGTACTACAGTACTACTTCTACTCATATAATACTGCATGATACTGTATGCACGCTGCATTAATTTTGTGACTACAGTATTATATGACGGCGGCTGTTGTATCATGATTATAAGCTTAGAAAATAAACGGAAATCTTTACCGTTCTTAGGGCATTGGCAATCAATTTTGCTCCTTTAGGCTATTTAAATCTATTAATTTTTGCCTACGAGCTAACGTAACCATTGTAAACCATTAGTAGGAGCCTAATGGTAATGTCCAGTTATTTTTTTTCGTCTTAAAAAGTCCTTATGCCATCTCCATTCACTTTTAAGTTCTATAGTGATAGATACCATTTGTATTCTTAACAATATATTCTTAGTCGTCTTATCAGTATAAAGGATGCAGTTATTTGATTTGAAATGGGGGATGTCTTATTCATCAAAACTTAACTTCCTTAGTAAACAACACTCAAATTTCCTAAAACGTTCTTTGGAAACCTTTTGTTATTACTTATGTAATTTGTAACGTAATCTACTTGTAAATAAATGATAGATAAAATTTTGAGTAATATAGATAATTAGAAACTAGACAGAAAGATAGTACCACCTATGTAAATTCATTATGCAAAAAATATCATGCAGTATATCGGTAAACATTATCGGATGACTTAAATAGTCAAAATTTTCAATTTTCAGTTTTTAATGTTATTTTATTTTACTGATTTTCTGTTTCATTTGATACCTCATTTATGAATTTCTTATCATTATTTATTTTTCTATTCGAGTTTTGGTAACTCAGTGCACGCACATTTTATTCTTATTGCCGCGGTCAATGCTTCAGTAATTTGCATTTTGTTACATATACCACTAATTCTGACTTTATTTTTTCATTTCACTGGGAAGGCTATGTTGGCAATAATGTTTACTCAGTCTGACAGTCTGTCACTAGTCTGTATATTGACTGTCACCTGTTTCTGTTGTTGTTGTTGTTTACTATTTTATTAGTGCAAAGTGAGTTTCAAATTGTGTTTTCTTTTCAAATATTATTATTACAAGTAATTTTTAGTAATAATGCCTAGAATAAAAGTGTTTTACAAACGTAAACATGTATTTCATGGTACTCATGACCCAGGTGGTAAAATTATAAATATCAACAACAATGAACCGATTGCCAGCTCCACACAGGTAGGCCTAGGCCATCACCAAAATCCACCATCTGACAATATTAGTACTAAGGAAAGCTCTTCAAAAAAGAAACTAAGGACATCATTAGGCAAGTATGATGACTATATAGGAGATGTATTTGATAGGCCTAATTATATAATAAATCTAGGCCATTTAGAAAACATGTTTTGTGATATCGCGGTTTGTGTAAAGTGCGGAGGGTCTCTGTCACTAAATATGTACATGTAACAGACAAGGGTTACAAGTAAAATTGCATATGAAGTGTAACTCTTGTAATTTTGAAATAAGTTGTTATAACAGTAGTAAATTACCTACTGGGAAATCTGAAATCATCGTTAGAACGGCTTACGCTTTTAGAAGAATTGGGAAAGTAGAGCAGGCAGCGAAAATAGTATGCGGAATTATGAACCAACCTAAACCCGTTGCTTTCAAATACTACACCAATGTTTTACTAAAAGCTGCCAAGGAGGTGAGAGAATATTCAATGGAAAGAGCTGTAACACAGGCAGTAGAAGATAATGATAATGAAAATGACCTAACAGCAATTTTTGATGGCTCATGGCAGAGACGCGGTCGTTCTTCTCTGAACGGGATTGTCAGTGCCATTGGGGGGGATGCATGCAAAGTGCTTGACATAAAGATTTTCAGCAAACATTGCAGGTGTAAGGAGAGAGTGCAAGGTAACCATGGTGCTAGTCGTGTGGCTAATTATCAGGGGTCAAATGGAGGGATGGAGGTGATAGGCGTCTTAGAAATGTTTCAAGAGTCGGAGGCTAAGTATGGTGTTAGATATAAATACTATCTAGGGGATGGTGACAGTGCATCCTATAGTACAGTTTCAAATGAAAAACCTTATGGTCCAGATTATGAGATTGAAAAAAAAGAATGTATAGGGCACATGCAGAAACGGATGGGATGTAGACTTAGGTCCCTAAAGAAAGAAATGTGTAAAACTCTCTTGGCTGTTGGGAAAACAATAGGAGGCAAGGGTCGTCTTAGTTTTAGCACAATAAACACAATGCACTTTTATTGTGGCTAATAGCACTAGAATAAAAGCAATATATTAGATACAAACAAATTTCGTAGAAAGGAAGCAGCAAAAAGGAAGTTGGAAGACATGTATGAAGAAGAGGGAGGTGCAGATCAGCCCGCTTATGGAGCTGAAATGTTCTAAGGATGATTAACAAAAGAATTTAGACTAGCCTAGACTTTAATTTAAATTTTCCTAAGGTTATATTTGTAAAACTTTCGGTACACATAACTCTGGAACCATTAGAGATATTGCTGTAGATGGAGCTTATATTGGTCACTGTTAAATTACATTAAATTTTTGTGGTGTGTCTGAAGAAGATCAGGCCTCACAAAACAATAAAATTCTTAAATATTAGTTTTAGGTTTTTCATGTAATTTATTAGAGATATTAAAATATATTTTTTTAATTTGTTTTTCATGTTTCAGTAAATATTTTAAATAGAGCTTTTTTAGTACTTCTTTGTATTATAAATTTTAAATCACTTTGTTTCCATAAAATCAAAGCAATTTCTATATAGAATTTAAAAAAAAATCTTTTTGAATACTATATTTAAATTTCCTGTGCCTTAAATGTAGGGTAAATGATGCTCTTTAAAATTAAAAAAAACCTTAAGATAGCTTTTATAGTTTGATTGTAATGTGTACTTGAAATCATACAAATTAACATTTGCGAGATAGGGTCATCCGACTTCCCTTATAAATTTTAGTTTTCCAGGAGGGCCCTTTAATCTCCGACATAAGCGGTTGATTGTAAGTCGAGTACAGTAATTAGGTTCCAGGACATTACTTCAATTTTACAGCCAAGGATAGGTATGAATTACAAATTAAAAAAGATAGGTATACAGAATGTTTATTTTTGGAACAGTCTAAGAACAACGTTCATGGTCCACTAAATAACACCAGCTAAATGAGTTAACAGTGATAATAATAATAATAATAATAACACGAGAAAAAATTAAGTAATATTTGTTTCATATGTGTTGTGAGATTGGTAAAATTCAATTTTTGTCATAAAATGTCTTCCTGCTTTGATTAAGTGGTGGTAAATTATGGTTTATAGTTCTGTGTCAGTTCACACATTACAAAAGTTAGCAATTAGTATATTTGATTGTAGTATATGCTAACTTAGAACCTAACTTCCAGGTATCTTGAAGACTATACTTGGCCCTTCTCCCCAGTAAAATAATAACTCGGATGAGGAGTCAATATATGCTGATTTGGACATATCTGGCGAACACCCTAGTAACAAAATTCCAAATAATCGGTCTATCATAATAATGACAATTATGGTATTTTCTAACTTATAGCTGATTTACGTATTGTTTATTTCAACTCTCAATGAATACCCATTATTGAGTATTTGTGCCCAAGAAGTTCAAACTCTTTATTCAAGCAAACATATCGATACCTAAGCTCCACAGATCACAATGCGGCTCACAGGGCGCGTGCGAGAAAACTAGTAGACAGAAATATCACTACAAGGTTTAAATCATTTGCAGTCCAACAGCAGAATATTTCAAACTTCCACCACAACAATTTTTGGATATCATTTAATTTCAAAAATAGAATTAAATTTTATAGACTAATAGTATTTTCAGCGTAATGATTATATACAACTTTCCAAATACAAAACTGACACTTGGTAATAACAACTATTTGTTTGGCATAGCTAATAGTAAAAAGTCGTGTACTAGGTAACCATATTGACAATATTAAAATAATAATAACAATTATAGTTGTATAAACTATAAAGACGAAAAGGCCTATAACAAGTCATAAACTGTAAAGAACTAAAATTAAAATAATGTAACTGAAGCAATGTAATAAATCAATATTTTAAAATTTAAAAAATGAAAGACTAAAACAAGAATAAACAAGATTTGGTGACATGATAAATAATAATACCATTCCATTCCATACACATACTATTTACCTTCATTAATTGCGAGGCAATTTTTGCCATACACTCATGTAATGAATCCGCGTCAATAGCGCCTGGAGACAAAATTATTAATCAGTGGTGAGTTACTTTTTAAACTCAGAAATAATAAATTTACAGAAGAATTTGTTAGTTATACTCAATAAATAACCTAACACGATGAGGAAAGTGTTTTAAACAACAAATAAGAAATAAAAGATAATAAAAAAAAAAATTATGGTTGCCTGTAAAGTCGGTTTTACGGGCGAAGATTTTACGTGACAACGTCTTTTTCTCGGTAGAGAAATTATAAACAACATTTTATAATTTGTTATTTTAAATGTTTGACTAGCAATACGCGCTGTTTCTTCTCAATCGACTGAATTACGATTGATTGCAGAGTGATTTAAACTAATAATTTACTTAACACTATCAACATTTGTCAATAGTATGACATAACCTATAAACTCAGTTTCTCAACTTTTTTGTCAATCTAACAATTAATCAATCAATCATAGTTTACGATAATGAAATATCAGTGTACAATTATTTACCTTTATTGTTGTAGTTGTTGTAAATGACGAATCTAAGCACTCCACATTTTCACGAATAAACATAGTTATCTGCTTTATCCCGTGCTCATCCCGTGCGGCGGACCCACTGGACGGGCATCGTAACGTTACCGGGCGTTACACTTTTTCATGAGTGACTCGAGCCGCAACCTAATTTAAGACGTTGTCACGTCAAAACAATAATATAAAAATTACATTGTATAATTAAATAATATATAAAAAATCAATAATATATAACAAGTAATTATAATAAAAATAAATTAAATTAAATTTTAACACAAAATATTTTTTAGAAAGAAAAGTTAAATTATTTTGTTTATAAAAGTGTACATATATTAAAAGAAAACCTGTGTATAATAAATGCGGAAATCAATTGTTCTACATCCTTTGTTTTAATGTCTTAGCTTTATTCATTTAAACATGGCCAATGACAAATAATTAAGAAGTAATTATAAAAGAAATAAAACCAACGTCAACCGAAGTTAATCCGCCGATGTAAACTTTCTTTAACTTGTAAAGTCTTTAGGTAAGCACTGCTTGGAAATCTTACAACTTATAGAGAGAGGGTTCTGTCTTCTGTTACCTACTATTTTCTAAGTTAAAAGTAAGAACGTTGAACACCAACAAGGTTATTTCTTTTCATTTTCGTATAGTTGTATTAATTCCCATAATGAATAGGTATGCACGGGTTTCTTAAAAATATTCAAACTAGTAACAGAAAACATAAAACCATCAGTAGAGGTCATACCAAAGCGGGTTAAATTCGCATTTTACTCATAATACACGAAAATTGATTCAATAGCCTGTAAACATACTTATTATAAAATACTTGCTTTTCTTTCCACAAATCATAATTTTGTGACATCAGTAATTCGTGTGTACACAAAAGAAGTAGCTATAACAGTTATGTTAGATTAAGTAACAGCAATATAATGACATATTTTAACTCATATGTCATTCAAGGTTTAACTCTCCTTGTTCTGATTCTGGAACTGAAGCAGAATTACCAAATAAGTGGTTACTGCTCCTGCCATTTTAGTTAGGATATCTTTTTTAATTTTGAAGATATGCAGTCCACAAAATGTCGGTCTATTGTTTTTTACTTGTAGAAGGAACCTCTCCAACTTTGTCCTCATAGCAGGATCAATATCCTTGTGGATCGTCTTGCAGATAATCATCATAGTCCTGTCAGCCGACTTAGTGACATCAGTGGCAGATCGAACCATCACCACCATGTAACTAATGCTAGCCAAAGCCCAGATGGACGCACATATAAACTCTATGTAGTCACCTGACTCATAACTCAAGACAGAATATTATAGGTTGAACACGATACTGAAGAACAAATATGAGGTAGTGACCTTTAGCTGATCGCAATAGAAGGCATTCGCCTAGTGTACAGCATCGACCAGTAACCAGTAGATCTTCATCACCTCACACTTTTGTGAGTTAGAACTTTCTTGTGATATTTCAATATATGGCATATACTGATTTTCCATTAGTCGTCCGAAACACTGACGGGCTAGTTCCTGCTCGATCCTGATGCTGATGTATTTAAAACTTTTAGACAGATATTCAGTGACATCGATGAAATTAACAAATAAAGAAGTCAGTCGAAATATATTAGCTAAGTAAGACACATAACATATTGAAATCATTACTTGATTTTACAGCTCGATTATTGTAGTTACTCCCCATTTAGCTACATCGTACGTAACAAGAGCTGCAGTGACAACAAAGGCTACTAGGTTACTGATGTTTATTCTGGACTCCGATAGCCGATGCCTAATAACTTTCCAAGTGTCCTCGACATTCTCCACTATTTTGTGGAAGTTGACAAAGAACTGATATTTTCTGATATTGCTGACAAAGACAACGACTGATTTCAATGACATATAGGTATATTCCAGAATCATTATAGCTGTGGTAGTATTGGTGGTCCAATAAGAGGACAAGGTAACTAGTGTATTTAGGTATTGGAGATACACCCAATAATACGGGAGTGTCGCTTGAGCTGCTGTTGAGATCAAACTCCATGTGAACCATGATAGAGAAAATCTCAATTCTTGCCCCTCGTTTGGCACAAACCAGCTGGTCAGAAGATATCCCCCAAAAACACGGCTGGTTAAAATTGCTCCTTTTGGAAAAACCTGCATTTGGAAGAATTGTGCGAATGGTGTTTTGCCGTGTTACTTCACTACTCATCAGTCAGAGTTGGCAACAAATATATAGTTCTGTATGAATTTAGAAACTTCTCATAGAAGTATTTCATAACTGATGTGCCACTCGTTGTCATGCAATTCTACATATTAGTACAATAATTCAATCACTCTAAGTGATTCCTACTTTGTGTAGACATGTGTCACAGTTGACTCTAATACCAGTGGACTTTTACTATAAATATTGACTTAATAATAACGTATTGCGTTTTACCTTATAGTTTGGATTTTATTGAATACCTGTCAATGTCGTCAAACCTATTATATATGAAGTAATTTTGCTTTCATTAATTCTACGGCCTTTTATTAAAAGGATTATTAATCATACCTACTGCTATTCCCGCTGAGAAGCATTTGCACACTTTAGAAAGATATAGCTTACGAGTAAAATAGTCTTTCAGGGTAATATTTATAATACACTTAGTTATGAACAGCATTTTAAAATTTTGTATGGTTTTTAGGTGAGATCAAAGTGTTATCCTTCGGAACATTCTTTGACAGCCAAGAAAAACTATAGATTAAACATTTCTATTTTAATTTAAGAAACACTTTCCTACATGGAATAATTTAGTAAGGTTTGCTTAATTTAAGATTAGTAATTAAACAAAATCAAATATATCTCGCTTAGGAGTAGAGTAAAAAAATATTAAATTAACGGAAGTAAAATATTTTATTCAAGTGGTGCGGTTTGTTTTTCTCAAACCACCGTCTAATTAACAAAGTCTGAAATTTGCTAAATGCGGTATTTAGGTAAGGTAATGTTATTGTTTACCATCCACATCCTGTCCTAAGATATGTGTTGCTGCGAAAATTTGCTGCTTCTCCACGCGAGCACCTTAGATAAAGTTACGAATAAAGAGCACGGTCACCCTTTTAGAATCCCTCTTACCATGTGAAGACCAACACGCAATTAGATCGCGTGTCTATGCAAACTTGTTCTTTGAGCTAACCCTATGAGAATTTAGCGGTGAATTTTTATTTCGACTTCGATTCCTCTCGATTTAAGAGCCCAGTTGGGTGTACAAAACCATTGGACTTATTTTTATTAGGATTTCTTCTTTATTGAAGACTGGCCGTTTCAAAGATATTTTACTTTAGGACACAATATAGAACTGAAATCACCTCACAGAAATATCTGAAAAACTTAACTATGTTGATAGTTGAAGGTTGTGCACAGTGGGCGGAATGCCTTAATTAGGAACTAATTATTAGCACAGCAAATCCTGAATAGGTTAATAATTTCTTTACTTCTTACTCAAATATAATAGTTCAAAAATGTTTTGAACACTCGTATCTAAATTAAGAAAATTATTTTTGTCTTACAGACCAATTGGTTCTAGTACTACCTTAACGTTATAAGTAATATTGTAACAATATATTATTGAACCGTCTTTGTTTCTGCCCAACTGCTTTTTACTCTTCCAATATGAGTTGCTATTGTTTAACGACAAGACTCTACGAAATGTGCAACACTCAAAACTTTGATTTTAACGGTGTATCGTGGATAACCACAGTCACAAATGACCTCACTACATAGGATAGTATTAACATGGTTTAAATCATGCATGAATTACGGTGTTGAACAGCAAATCCTACACGTTTATATTATCTTAAAAATCCTATGCTCGTTTTCTTGTTGCTCAATTATGGACTTTTTTTCAAATACTAGTTTTATTCGCTTACAGCATATGAACGATGGTCGAGCATAATGCCGTATAATATTTTCTTCCATTCTCACCTGAATTGGTACAATACATAAGGCAAACAAATAAAGTTTTAGTACATGAAGAAAACCCTTTAACCCCTGACACAATCCGTTGTTGTAGTATGACTGATAAGGTTTCAGGACATAATTTAATCTTTTACTACTCAGGACAGGTAGTAATTACAAAATTCAAAGATAATATAGGTATATAGGAAGTTTTATTTACTATATAAGTACAACAATTTGTAACATGCTTTATTTAATAAGAACGGCTAAGTGACTTAGTAGGACAAAGAAAGTTCTATTATAATACTAGAAATTATTTAAACTATAAGAAAATAATTAAAAATTATAAATAATTGTAGACTATTAATAATAATATAGTAATACTTCATTGTTTCATATTTACTTCTATATTGGTAAAACCCAATTTCCAAAATAAAATGTTTTCTTGTGTTCTTTAAATCGTAATGTAAGGTTAAGAGTTGTTTGTCTTTAATTATATTATACATTTTGGCAAGCAATACATTTAATTTTAATGTATCCATACTTGAAACTCAACCTACAGGTATCTGGAAGTCTAGACTTTGGTATTCCCCCCTAACAATATAATTCGGATGAGGACTCCACATAGACAGATTTGGAGATATATGAGAACATGGAGCTGACTAGTAACAAATGTCAAGGTTAATCATATTTGTATTTTCTAACTTACAAGTGTTGTTCGCGTATCGTTCATAGTAGCTCTTGAGAAGTGTCCCTTATCAAGGATTTTGCACAAGCGTATTCAAGCTCAAAATCCTTTATTCCAGTAAAAATATCGATACAAAAATGGAATGTATCCCAATGTGCCTCACAGGGAGCGTGCGGGAAAAGCATTTTAAATAAATATTAGTTTTAAGATTTGAGATATTTGCAGTCCAACATTATTATATTTAAATCTTTTCCTACCACCATTTCTAACACAATAAAAAAGAGAATTCAGTTTTACAGACATAAAACTATTTTCAGCTTAATCATTACCTATATAAAACATTGCGAACAGAGAAGCACAACTGGATATAATAAAAAACTATATGTTTGGTATCTCAAGTAATTTCAAAAATAAACCTATGCACTAGGTAACAGTAACAAGTACATTTAAATTCATCCTACATTGAAATCTCTTTTGTTCGTGTTCGTCAAGTCGGGATGAGGTTATTAATAAATACAAAAATAAAGAACAGAAAGAAGAAAAGAATAAAAATACAAGGATCCAAATATACCATCAAACTTATTGGACTCCAGTCCAGACATTGTTAATGCACAGAATGTATCCCGGGAACAATTGACGAGGATGAGAATCACAATCACAGGTCACACCAGCACAGGCTAAAGTGCGATTCTAACAAGAAAACACTATCCCAATTAGTTAGTATCCCAATTACACCTATGCTAACTATAGGACTACAGAACAAAGCCAAACAGTAGATTTATTTTCTACAAGTATACAGAAACATACAATAGAAATTCTCAAACTCTCCCCTGCCGTCTCAACACTGATGTGGTGGACAGTGTAGCCAAGCAAATGAACTCACAACAGTTCAGCTGTACCAGATCCCTGCGCCATGGGAGCCGGCCTCCCTCACCACCATACTGGAGCCCGCACCTCCAGTGCCGTGCCTACTCCAAGTGGAACCCTGGCCTGCCGTGCGACTCAGTTGCTTCCACTTCTCAGTTAAGCTGCTCTACGGTCCTCTCTCGTTTTAATATTGTTTCAAGTGTTTTTTTTTTCAACTACTGCGTAATTTCTGGGGGGCTGGTTTTTAATATTACAATATATCCTGAAGAGTAGTTTTAAATATTTAAGTCCGACCGCGTAGTGCGTTTCAAAGTCTAACACCTTGTTTTTCTCGGGAAAGATAGTGTTATCCTGGGTCTATATACACTAGTTTCTCTTATTCCTTGTATAGTATTACCGTAAGAGCCGTTCTGACGATAAAGTCTGGTTGCGGTCGCCATCCCTTTGTTCTCGTGGTATTGGAAGCGTTGCCCCTGGTCACAAACCTTCTTTTATCGTATTCATAATTTATGTTTAGAGTTCTGCATCAGTTAACACATCCCAACTTAAAACCCAACCTCCAGGTATATGGAAAACTACACTTTGCCATTCTCCCCAGTGCAATAATAACTTGGATTAGGAGTAAATATAGGCTGATTTGGACATATCTGGAGAACACGGAGCTCCCTAATAACAAATGACAGACGTCAAATAATTGGCCTATCATAATAATTGCAATTATTGTATTTTAAAACATATAGCTCATTTATGTATCGTTTATGTCAACTCTTGATGATTGTCCATTAGTGAGGATTTATGCCCATAAATGTTCAAGTTCAAAACTCTTAATTGAAGTAACATATCGATATATATTAACGTCACAAATCACATTGAGACTCACAGGGCGCGTACAGGAAAATTAGGAGACGGTAGTATTATTGTACAAGTATCAAAACATTTGTAGTCCAACAGCAGAATATTTCAAACTTTCTCTACTGCAAATGTTCAACACAAATTAATATTCAAATAGAATTAAACTTCAACGTAATACTATTTCCATCGTAATCATTCTAGAAAACTTTGCAAATACAAAAGTGGCACTTAATAATAAAAAAATCTGTTTGTTTTCCATCGCTAATACTATAACATCAAGTACAAGGTAACAATAACGACAAAATTTAAAGAGTAATAACATTTTTATCAATTCTATAAACCGCAAAACAGACCTACAACAAGAAATGAAGTATGACGATCTAACATTAAAATAATTTAACTGTAGTAACGTAACAAATCAATATTATAAAATTAAAAAATGTAATAAAAATATAACAATAAAACAAGGATTATTTCCCATAAGGTATATCAATATTTGGTGTCGTGGTAAATATTAATGGCAATCGATTTTATATACATGCAATATTAACTTCATTAAACGAGAGTCGATATCTGCAGCACACTTATGTAATTCAATCTGCGACCATAACGCCTTGAGACAAAATTAACTAGTAATTAACTAGTATTAAGTAATTTTTTAAACTTATGTAATAATGAATTTACAGACGAATTTTTGAATTATACACAAAAATTGGCTAACAACACATAATAAATACTATGAAACAAATAATGATATAAAATTAATATTTAATAAATAAATACAATATAACAAATGAATTATATGTAACGAGTAAATATAATGAGATAAATTAAAATGCTATGCCTGTATAGCAAAAATTATCATGATTATCCAAGATATATTTCTTAATAGTGTAATACAATGCCAAGTTACACTTATGCGTAATGCGTGTGGTTTCTATCAGAATTTAATTAAGGTCGTTATTTGTGCATTTAGTAATGCAGTATACTTAAGTTGTTGAACAAAACAGAAATAATTAACAATACACAATGTTGTATATTGGTAAAGGTCAGGATATAGGTAAAAGGATCTTAAAGCAACTGGATAATTCACCTCTCCCTTCAATGGGCTGGGATCAGCCGTATCATATACGCAAAACAACAATACTACCCTACTATTAGGTTTCTTTGTCGCCATTACCTAAGATTTCAATGGTTGGCACACAAATTTTATATGGCAGCTAAGTTTTGATAGCTTTTTAATTTTACATTGAGCAAAATCCAATTACAAACCCCCTTTTTGTAAGTTATTGGTACAAGACTGCGTGTTACAAGGTTTCCTTACTGAGTAGTTTTAAGTTGATTTCTCCAATTTTATTTTGCTCTTATAAGGCCATGTCATATATAAACTGTGTAATAGGGTTTCACACTACACAAAACTGTAACAGTACCAGCATAGCATAAACTAATGTTATATTATGAGTGCACATGCACTGTTCTGGTGACGTGTGTGGAAGTGCTGACAATGCCCCCCGGACGTGCAGTTCAGGCCTTTGTACCTAAAATAATATAAAAACATGAAGTCTCAATGTTTTTCTAAACCCCTTTTTTTAGTTATATATAAAGATTGTTTATTCACATACACACTGAAAAATTATTTTATCCTTTAATTATGCGAATTAAACAATATTTCTATGTTGTTATGGTGTACAGCTGATTTAAATTATTTTTGTTACTGATCCAAATTCATTTAATGTTTAATTTTTATAAAACATAAAAAATCAGTTTGGTGTATTTCAATCTCAATAGAAGATAAATAAGAAAAGGTTATAGAAGTATCAATGGTATATACCACTTTTTATTAGAAATGTTCCTTTGTCATGTATTTCACGACGTCATAACTACGGAACGAAGCCAATCAGAGGACTGTCTTAATACCATATGTATTACGCAATACAAATATTTAACACAGATTTCAAGAAGGTTAGTGTAAAGGAATAATATCTTTAATTTATAATATTCATAAAAATATCTCAAATTTCAAAACAAAACGCCTTTCAGATGTAAAAATAGAATTTTTATAATTCAAATTTGTACTTCTAGTAAATGAAAAACTGCATAATATAAATCGTATATTAAATTTTCTACATCCTTTCTTTAATGCCTTAGTTATTTTGTCATTTGAGACCTATCTATGTGATAACTGCACAAAAGAAATATCTAATATCAACCGAGGTTATTTCTCTGATGTCAACTTTCTTTAACTTGTAAAAACTTTAAAGTAAGTACTGATTGGAAATCTTAGAACGGACAGAGAGAAGGCTCTAGGTGTCTCCTAAGTAAGCTAATGTTTTCTATGTTGAAAATTAGACCGTAATACGCTGTCATGGTTAATTCTTTTCATTTTTTAAAATTTTATTTATTTCTAAAATTTATAGGTTTGCAATAGTGTTTCTATAAAGTGCCAAACTCGTAACCAGAAACATAAAATGATGACTAGAGGACATGCTAAAGCAAATTAAATTCAATTTTTTTTAGAACACACGAAATTTATTTGAATAATATTCTTATTCTATAATCCATACATTTTTATTAAAGAAGAATACTGTTGTGTCATCATTGATTCGTGTGTACACAAAGCTGTACATGTAGCTATAACAGTTATGTTGGAATTAAAAAACAGCAATTATATTTAACGTAAACTCAGATGACATTCGAGTTTAAATTTCCTCGTACTGATTCTGGAACTGAAGCAGAATTACCAAATATGTGGTCACTGCTCCAGCCACCTTATTTAGGATATCGCTTTTAATTTTGAAGAGGTGCAGTGCACAAAATGTAGGTCTGTCGTTAGATACTTGTAGAAGGAACTTCTCCAAATGTGTCCTCATAGCAGGTTCAATACCCTTATGGATCGTCTTGCAGATCGCCATCGTCGTCTTTTCAGCTGACTTGGTGACGTCAGCAGCAGATCGAACCATCACCACCAAGTAACTAATGCTAGCGAAAGCCCAGATAAACGTCCATATTAACTCTAAGTAGTCACCTGAATAAAAATTCAAGACAGAATAGTATAGATAGAATACGATACTAAAGAACAAATATGAGGTAGTGGACATCAGCAGAATGCAATAGAAGGCATTCGCCTCGTGTACAGCATCAACCAGTAACCAGTAGATGTCCATCAGAGATTCCACCTCACACTTTTGTGAGTTGGTACTTTGTTGTGATATTTCAATATATGGCATATACTGATTTTCCATTAGTCGACCGAAACGCTGGCGTGCAAGTTCCCGCTCGATCCTGATGCTGATGTATTTAAAACTTTTAGACAAATATTGAGTAACTTCGGTAAAAGTAACGAATGTAGAAGTCAATCGAAATATAGTAGTTAAGTAAGACACATAACATACGGTAATCGTTACTCCATTTTCATACTTGTTTATTGTACTTATTCCCCAAGTAGCTATATCGTACGTAATAAGAGCTGCAGTTACAACAAAGGCTACTAAGATCCTGATGTTTATTTTGGAGTCTGGTGGCTGATCCCCAATACCTTTCCAAGTGTCCTCAATATACTCTACTCTTTTGTGGAAGTTGATAAAGCACTGATATTTTCTGATATTGCTGACAAAGACAACGACTGATGTCAATGACAAACAGGTATGCTCCAGAATCATTACTGTTGTGGTAGTATTAGTGTTCCAATAAGAGGGCAAGATGGACTGTGTATTTAAGTATTGGAGATAAACCCAATAACACGGGAGAGTCGCTTGAGCTGCTGTAGAGATCAAACTCCATGTGAACCATGATGGGGAGAATCTCAATTCTTGCCCATCGTTTTTCACAGAACAGTTGGTCAAACAAAATCCCCCAAAAACATGGCTGGTTAAAATTACTTCTTTTGATAAAACCTGCATTCTGGAGGATTGTGCAAACAGTGATTTGCGGCTTTACTTCAATACACTTTAGTCATAGTGAAACGTTCGATATTTTCTTCTTACAGACATTTATATTAATTGATTTGCCACTCGTTGTCATGGATTTTTAAATATGATTACAATAATTCAATCACTTTATGTGATTCCTACTTCTTGTAAATATGTATCACAATGGGTTTTAATACCACTGGACTTTTACTATAAATATTGATTTATTAATAACCTATTGTTACCTTTTAGTGTGGATTTTCTTAAAAAAAACTGTCAATTCCGACTAAAATTTTGAAAATGAAGTAATTTGACTGGAATAAATTACACGACTTTTCATTACAAGAAATATCAATCAGAATTTATAAAACTTTAATAACGATTTAAGCTTGCAATATAATGTCCTGCTGTGATACCACCACACGATACGTATGTTTAAATGCTTAAGGAGTAAACCTTTGTGAGTTTTTTCCTTTAGATAAAACCAATTAATAACCTTTTAGTAATGTGATTACTTAAAACGTCTCTTGAAACACTAAGTTTCCTGTAATTTGCAGTAGCATAACAAAGGGTATTGTAAGTGTAAAGAATAAGTATATAGAATATTACTGTATATTTTAAATGTTACAAGGCATATGGGACTTTTCTGCAAACAATGATATATATATATATATATATATATATATATATATATATATATATATATATGTGTGTGTTACACTCAAACACCGAATTCGGACAATGTCCGAAATTTTTACTCACTCCGCGATGTGGACAACGTGAATTACCCACGTCGCGTATTGAGCATTTTTTTCGGACATTGGCCGAAGCGAAATACCCAGAACGCGTTGTGGGTAAGCGAAAGTACTCAAGAGACGAAATAAACACGTTCATCGGAGATTGAGCAAAACCATAATACCCATAACCCGACGTGGGTAATCTAATTTGCCCACGTCGGGTTGTGGGTATTTGTAATTTGCGCAAACGCCGAAAAGCCTCCAAACACAACCATACCATACCCTACACTAATTCCATTATAACAAGTAAAATAAAATCAAATTTTCCTTGAAATTCCATTTATTTCAATCAAAACAAAAACTAAACAGTAAAATACAAGTATCTTATTATTGAAAATAGAAAAAAAAGTTATTTTTCACACATGTACCACTTTCAATGTTTATTAAAGTTCTTTTCAGAAAGTATTCACTTTACTTGTTAGCACAAGAAGTGCTACCGTGACATTTAGAATTGCATTTTAAATTTGATTTTACACATTTGCAAGATCTGCCCGAACACTTCTTCTTGCATCCACATCTGATGAAACCTTGTTTGGACCCGGATGACTTCATTGCTTCTTTACGGACATTGAGCTGTTCATCAGGTACATCGATGTTATTAATAAATTTATTAGGAGCTACCTGGAACTGGTTTCTGGAAAACTGTTTGTCAAGAACTCCATGCTTTGTACCAAGGGTATAGGAATCATCGTTCTTATTTATTACAACAGCCATTACATTTCTTGGAGCTAGTCGGCCCCGGTCGACATCAGGAATGTTTACCAAAACGTTATCGCCGACTGAGACTGGAGTTAATTTTCTTTCAGTACGCTTTAACATTTTGGCTGCCTGACTTTTCAATGCAGTTACACAGTTTTCTCGTATTGTGTCTATGGCAGATTTTCTTGAGCAAAGAGTGCACAAAGGTAAGCCTAGGTCTTCGTTATTTAAAACTTCATAATGTATGTGCTGACCACATTCAAAACAGCTGTTTGCTTTGTCACAATCTATTGCTTTGTCACAATCTATTGCTTTGTCACAATCTATATTACAGAGTGTTAAGTTATCGCTGGACATAGTTTCTTTTTCTACGTGTTCATTGTTTTCTACAGTCCTTGTCAAAATCTCCGAAGCATCTTCATCCACAGCATTTATTTCTTCGTTGTCTTCTTCATTAAAACTTTTTTCAAGCTTAGAGAACTCTCCTTCTAGTTCTTCCTCAGTAGTTATTTTTTTTACGACGTCGGCTGTCAAAGGGGAATCTAATAATCCATTTTTCTGTGGTGAACCAAACATTGCCTCATAAGGGGTTCTCTTGATCCCACTGTGGTAACTGTTGTTCTTAGTATTCTGAATGATCCTGAGACCATTTGCCCATCCTGAGGTGTTGTTATCAGTCATCCAAGCCACAAGACTATCTCGAACGTCTTGATTGGCCCGTTCGACAGACCCTTGACTCTGCGAGTGTCTTGGTTTTCCATGTACTAGTTTTATGGCACTCCATTTACTGGCTAGGTTCTCGATAACCTGAAAACCGTACCATTACCATTACAAAAATACTAAATTCTAGGGTGGAATCTTTTCACTACAGTAATTTGTTTTTACCACTTACCCGGTTACAAAATTCCCGTCCATTATCACTGTGAAGTATGTATGGAGCCCCAAATAAGCAAAATATATCCAAAAGGATGTCGGATACTTCATCAGCAGTTTTAGTTTTCAAGGGACGTAGAACAACAAACTTGGTGAGATGATCTTGATAATTAAGGATAAACTTGTATTCGCCGTCAGGCTCTGATTGCATATCAATTAGATCCACCTAAAATACAATAAAAATACATAAATCGACTCAACATAAATGTTATGTCAACTATACCATATACCTCATTATAACAACTGCCAGTGCGTAATACGCTTAGGTATTTGTCAGCAAAGGAGAAACTGTCTTATTTAGAGAAATGCTATGATATCTTACCTGGCAGCGTGAATTTAATGCTGTCATAATGATGGGTTTAACAACCAGCCCTTTACTTTTTGACTTTTTCTTAAGTGCGCAAGGTTCGCAAAGATCCAAATATATTTTAATTACCTCCCTGGTAATGTTACAAAATTTCTTTTTTAGCTCGGCTTCCATAGCTTTTTCTTTTTTATGACCAACTCGTAAGTGAGCTGAATGAATTGTGTCATACATTTGATCAATGCGACAGAAATATTTTATATCTGTCATTTCTTCAGTTGTTTTTTCAATCAACATTTCTTTATCGCCAATGTTTATGACATCAAACCGATTGATTCGGCGATAATCTTTAGACATCAAGGACTGACCATTTTTCCTCTTCTGTTTTGCCTCCTTTACTTCGCTGATAATTTCTTCATAGCGTGGCTCCTCGATAATAAAATTTCGACTTGTGAGACCATTCTTCTTGGACATCAGATCTTCCAATTTACTGTGAAATGATTCCTTCATTTCAAACAAAATCACAAAACACAACAGCACTTTAAAATAAGTCAACACACGCCACTTACGCACAGAACAAAGAAAAACTGCTTGTGTATAACGACAGTGCACTAATGTCAATGAAAATAGACAGTAGGCCTATTTGTTGCTAACAGTGACGATAGTGGGGGGGGGGCGCATGTCTCGACCTGCACGTCTGGACTGTGGGAAACGGATTTCGGCGTTTGCGCAAATTACAAATACCCACAACCCGACGTGGGCAAATTAGATTACCCACGTCGGGTTATGGGTATTATGGTTTTGCTCAATCTCCGATGAACGTGTTTATTTCGTCTCTTGAGTACTTTCGCTTACCCACAACGCGTTCTGGGTATTTCGCTTCGGCCAATGTCCGAAAAAAATGCTCAATCCGCGACGTGGGTAATTCACGTTGTCCACATCGCGGAGTGAGTAAAAATTTCGGACATTGTCCGAATTCGGTGTTTGAGTGTAACATATATACCTTTGACAAATTAACGATCTATTTTTCCTTGTCATATAAATACTTATCCACAATATTAAAAAAAAATAAGGTTATCACTTTTAATGAAGAGAAAATGGTTCTTGTCAGGTTAAGGATGTTAAATATGCACCCACAGGCTGTATGGCAAACATCTAGGCGGAGGCTGAACACGTCCGAGTCATGAATGATAAGTATGTCTTGTAATACAGAATGCACCGCAGCAGTGACATAGTTTCCCACTCGACAAGTGATGGTAAAGATGGGACAATAACTTTCTTACAAGGTCCTACTATAAAAGTCTTTCCCGCAATATCTCTTATATCGGGACGTGAAGACCCAGGTCTTGATTTCCCTTACACAATCTCCATCACTGACGAGTTATTTAAAAATGCCAAACTAACAAGAAACCCTACTACTAAATCATAGCCTATATTTTATGATCCGACATAGCGAAATCGTTTTTAAATCGTCCGTACAGGCGGCCATACTATTTTAAGTTCCAAAATATTAAATCCTAAGCTCTTTGAAGACCTCATATTTAATTTATACTAATGGTGGATAAAAATCCTAAAGTTTTATTTTATTTTAATCATATTTATAGTTTATTCGAAAAAAATCTGAATTTTTTAATTTACTTCATTTTTTTATATTCAAATAAAGCTTATTTTATAATTATAAGATCAGTAATAAGGCCTGATCAATTAATCTAAAGTTTAAAATTGTTATTATGAGTTTAAACAAGGTTTATTTATTACAACTTGCACTTAAGTCACAATATTAAATGCGTAATTTGGTATCACTACATATCTGCTTAAAATAACTTCAAATTGTTTTTGCCCAGTAACATTCCATTATGTTAAAAAAGTAGTCTAGATATGCATTAGTTTATACTACACAATAATTTGAAAAAATGTATAACAAGTCAAATTTGACACGTTTTTTTTTATAAATAACAAGTTTGATGAGGTTGTGTACCTCAAAATCTAAAATTATTCGATTAAAAATCGTGCTTATAAATATACGGATATTATCAATTAACATTTAATTAGGTATTATATGTTTATTTCTGTAAATGTAACATATTACAAGATACTAACCTTTCTACAATGGCGAATTTGGTCAATCTCTTAAGCTCCATTGGTGTTTATATAGCAATACACGAAAATTATTTAGAAAATGATTATTTAAATTTTAAGACAATTTAGTGGATGTGAATAAACATATAAATGCTTTAATATAACAAGTTTAGAGTAAATGGTCTATGTATAAAAAGGGATGAGAACCAGACGTCATCATTTGAAACAGAAACAAATGATTTGAGTGTACAGTAGTATTCTTATTTAAAAAAAGTAAAATATTCTTCATCACATAATGAACCTGTTCATGTGGAATATTTTCTTTTGTGCTCAAGCTCAACACTAAAATCCAGCATGGCCTATACTATCATGTGGAAAGCATTTGATAAATATATATAACATTATTTTCCCAAGTATGTACACTAATAATTAATCATTTGAGCTATAAACCTCAAAACGAGTTAAATATAGCCATTCGTAAAGAAGAAGATAGCCACCAAAGCAATTAAACATACTAATGATTATGAACTATAATAATAATAGTTTACCCAAAATTTGTAAAACAGTAATGATCAGTAAAAATATCTTTCAGCTATATTGTGTTAAGTAAAAAATGACATTATTAGGAAACAAGTATTGCAGTCCTTATTTTTTAAAAATGTGTTTAAAATACGTAACTATTTAAATACGTTGTTATGAATACATAAGTATATTCATAAATATGAAGCAAGTTTTGTATATTTTTAATGGATTAAAACTGAGCTAGGCCATATTACTAATAAATTCACTTTATATTTTCTCACAAAAATTATTAGTAGGAGATATTGTTAATGACATTCTAATAAGTGCAAAATAATAATATTATGAATGCCATCATCAGTGCTATAGCAGATCATTGTTTTAAACTTGAAATTAAAAGCTCGTTTATTAATAACAGGAATAAATAACCTAATGCTAATGTTTTTATTTATAATTCCCAATATCAAAGCTTAAATATATTTTAGTAACCTTTTATGACGGAGATAAGAAATAGAAATTAAAAAGTACTTAATTGAAAGCCCCAATTGAATAGTTATACCTGTATTAGGTGGTATAGGGGATAACCTTAACACAGATTGCATTCGAGTTTAAATTTCCTCGTTTTGATTCTAAAACTGAAGAAGAATTACCAAATAGGTGATCACTGCTCCTGCCAAGTTAGTTAGGATATCGTTTTTAATTTTGAAGAGATGCAGTGCACAAAATGTAGGTCTGTCGTTAGATACTTGTAGAAGGAACCTCTCCAACTGTGTCCTCATAGCAGGTTCAATATCCTTATGGATCGTCTTGCAGATCGTCATCGTCGTCTAGTCAGCTGACTTAGTAGCGTCAGCACCAGAGCGAACCATCACAACCATGTAACGAACGCTACCCAAAGCCCAGGTTAACACAAATATAAACTTTATATAGTCACCTGACTCATAAGTCAAGACAGCATAGTATAGGTTGATTACGATACTGAAGAACAAATATGAGGTAGTGGCCATCAGCAGAATGCAATAGAAGGCATTCGCCTCGTATACAGCATCAACCAGCAGCCAGTAGATGTCCATCAGAAATTCCACCTCACACTTTTGTGAGTTAGAACTTAGTTGTGATATTTCAATATATGGCATATACTGATTTTCCATTAGTCGTCCGAAACACTAGCGGGATAGTTCCTGCACGATCCTGATGCTGACGTACTTAAAACTTTTAGAAAAATATTGAGTAACTTCGGTAAACGTAACGAATATAGAAGTCAATCAAAATATAGTAGTTGGGTACGACCCATAACATATGGAAATCATTACTCGATTTTCATTCTTGTTTACTGTACTTATTTCGCAAATAGCTAGATCGTACGTAACAAGTGCTGCAGTGACAACAAAGGTTACTAAGATCCTTCCGGTGGCTTGTATATGATATCACTCCAAGTGTCCTCGACACTCTCTACAATTATGTGGATGTTGACAAAGCACTGATATCTGATGATATTGCTGACAAAGACAACGACTGATGTCAATGGCAAATAGATAAACTCCAGAATTATCACAGTTAAGGTGGTGTTGGTTGTCCAATAAGAGGGCAAGGTGGATTTTGTATGTAAGTTTTGGAGATAAACCCAATAATACGGGTGTGTCCCTTGAGCTGCCGTAGAAATCTAACTCCATGTGAACCATGATGGAGAAAATCTCAATTCTTGCCCATTGTTTGGCACAGAACAGTTGGTCAGAAAAAAATCCCCCAAAAACGTGGCTGGTTAAAATGACTTCTTTTCATAAAACCTGCATTCCCCACATGAACCATAATGGTGAAAACCTTAACTCTTGGCTTTCATCCGGCATAGAAGAGTAGGTCAAACAGAACCTGTCGAAAACTAGGCTGGTTAAAATTGCTTCTTTTTAAAGAACTTCCATGCTTTAGAATTGTACAAATGATGTTATACTGTGTTACCTCAACACTCACTAGCCAAAGGCTGTAACAGCTATAAAGTTACTTAACGCTTATTTTTTATTTATTTATTTAACTTCCAACGGTCAAAAGACCAATTTACAACGTGTTACAGTTTTACAAAGTTTCTCAAGATGACTAATACTTATACACACAAAGGGCCAAGCCAAACATTCAACGGAACTTAAAACTTAAAAAAAAAACTTAAGGTATGAGAAGGGACAAGCCAAACATGCAACTGGATTTTAAAACTAATTGGTGCTTAAGCTAGGGCTGATTCCCATTTTGTGTAAAAATATGTCACAGTGGAATATAATACCACATAATAGTCTATAAATTTTAATGTAATACTTACAACTGTGTATTAATTTTTAGAGTGGATTTTCTCGAATACCTGTCAATTAGGACGATCGTTTTAAAGATGAAGTAATTTTACTTTCATCAATTTCACGGCCTTTTATTACTGAAAGCATTGGCACTTTCAATGTCAGTTTAAATAGTACCATTGAACAAATAGCACCTTGGAAAATTAGAACAAGCTTAGTTATTGAAAATATTACAAATGTTTAGGGTTCTGGTAGAACAAAACAGTATGGATCAAACTGTTGGAATTAAATAAACACATTGCATGGATGGCATAATGTAAAATAGCAACCAATCAAATTCAATTATATTGGCTTTGGAATAACCTTAAGAAATATTAAAAACCCCAAAGACAATACATGATACATTTTTTTTTGTTAAATAATGTGCAGTAGGCAGTACCGTTGCCCTTAAACCCTGTCGCGCCCTCAAATTCCAGCCGCTCATCTACAGGTCCAGACTTGTCCGAATCATTCGAAACGAAAAATAAATCTCATATAGAGATTTGTGCTCCGTGTTTGACGATGGCAGGATTGTAAAGGAACACGATTTAAGACAAAAGGTCTCGGATCATAACAGCCCCAGGATAGCCAGCTTAACTTCTCCAGATTGAGACTTGAAATCAAAAGGAGACGTTTTCCTACTTTGGCCCTTAAATGTACAACTACCTACCCGGTGACTTAAGGAGCTTAAAATCTGTATTCAGTTTTATATCTAAAGCTGAGGATTGTGTAATATCTAGTTAGAAGTGACTTTTGTTTTTTACCAGTCAGATTTAAATTGGGGACGGGGCGGAGGTAGCTTATGAGTTTAACATATTATTCGCGTCGGTTGCTTGTGGGCGAGGTAACCTCCCGTCTGAACAAAAAGTTGTCCCTTTTCTGAGTCTGAATCCAGCAGCATCTGTTGTTTTGGGTGCTGTCCTTCAGGAAAAGCTTGTACCGTTAATTGACTAATTATATTTCATATAATGTAATTTTCGCAACCTAGTCAGCCAGTATAATTTAATATTTTTTTATACAATGTTCCGGAACTAAATTATTGGGCGGAGGAACTACCTAATTGGCACGCGTATGAATATTTTCTTCTAACCCTTAGTAGCAGCCCAACTATGTGACCGAGCAGACCTCGCGCGCTTTGTCCGCGAGTTTACGTGTCCCACGTGTCTCACGGCTCACAGGGCACATATTATTTGAGTAGATGGCTACCAGTTTCCCAACTTCTACTCATCTTCTAGTAACCACCGACTAGAAATAACCCTTCTTAGACTACAGCGCCATTGTCTCGTGCCAAGACGCCGACACCCGGTTTGTGAGTCTACACATTGCGAAGGGAAGTGAGGTCTTATTGTATTATAAAGTAGAACATCGTAGGCATAATTCCAGAGAACAATGGATATTTTAGGCCCACTTAGAAGATATTCGTTTTTAGCTCTTGTGTTCTAATTGGCAGCAACGTGGCATTACATACTTTTCCTTTACCATCTAAAAGTGGTGCTTGTAAGTTTTCGTAATTAAACTGAACTTATAAGTAAACTTTGCATTTCTAGTATTTATTACTACGACCTCAGAAGTCACTACCGTTATGTGTTATCGTCCATCGGTACAAGCTCGACCGAATTATCCATCATCTCCCAGCCATAAAATCATATGATCCAAATTAGATGTATATGCGGCTCATAACAACATGCTCTAAACATATTATGGGCCCTTTAACGGAATTAACTATCTATCCTTTAAAACATAAGTTTTCCCTCCCTCCTAAAAATCCCAAAAGTCAATCTGATTTAAAAAAAGATGATCCAATATGAATTACCAATTATCGGAATGTCTTATTTTTGCCTGTTTTGAGCAAAACTTTCTTAATAAGAATTCTTCACTTTTTAAATAAACATAACCAGCTTTGAAAGGACTAATTTGGTTTCAGAAAGGGCAATTCGACAATAGAAGCAGTCAAGAGTCTGGTCGACATGATTGTGGAGGGGATAGAATGTATAAATTCCACAACTGGTGTGTTTCTTGACCTTAAAGTATTCGATTGCGTAGGCCACTCCAAACTGCTTGACAAATTGGAATACCATGGCATTAGAGGCGTGCCACTATCGTGGATTAGTTAATTTGTAAGACATTGATCAGAAGTTGTTCAGATTGTAAACCAAGTTTCATACCCAATCGAAATGAGCTATGGGGTAGGAACCATATTCTCCATTCTCAGCCCGATCCTTTTCTTAGTATATGTCAATGACATAGGATCATCACTTCTGCATGGAAAACTCGTGCAGTACACAACTGTCTGCTTCAGTGGAAGGTCAAAGATAGCTGTGGAACAACAGGCTTTTGTTGACCTGAACAACCGTGTCCAGTACTTTCAACGCCTGAAACTGACAAAAAATTCTTCTAAATCAAACTTTTAAAATTTTTCATTGTGCTCTGTAGAATCAGAAAACGGTCCGGGCATCATGCTAGCAGATTCCATGCAAGAACAAGTCTATGCCTCGAAGTTCCTTGATATATACCTAGATCGAGGGCTGACATGGAATAGACATATCGATTCAGTTTGGGCAAAATTTTCTTGAGGCATTTATATTTTGAGGTCCCTAAATAAATACAGCCCTAATCAAGTACTGATGACGGCGTATTATGGCCTGATTTATCCACATCTTTCCTACTGATTGATGTTGGGGGGGGGGACGTGCGCTAACAATAAATATTTAAGAGCGTTTAAATTGCGAAAAAAGCGATTTGATTAAACGTAAACATAAATTTCAGAGAATCCTGCAATAAAGCTTTCAAACAATTTCCACTGTTGACTCTGCCGAGTCTCTATATTTTGCAAACAATTATGTTCTGTAAGTCAAGATGTGCCCTGATAAGGAGCCGAGACATACATGAGTATGAGACTAGAGGCAGAGACAGCTACCGAACTGAAAGACACAGAACGGTTGCTTATGAGCACTTGCCCTCACAGGCTGGTGTTCATTAAATCAACAGATTTCCAGATTCCATCAAAAGTGTTGTTCCACAACGCCCCAAACGTTAAAAATTCGTCTTAAACACTTCTTAGCGTCAAAGGCATTTTATAATGTCGGCGAATTTATGGCACACAACTGGGAGACTGATCATTTACAAGACTGATGCCGACGCTGGAAGTGAATTCATAGTATTGGCATATAAATGAGACTGAAAAAATTGCAAAAATTGTATGTAAGAATGGATATTGTGGTATAAATTATATAACATTTCTGGACGTTTGCTTTGTATGTTACCATGTTTTCGCAATACACAATTTTACTTTGATTTTGAAATTAGTTAAAGATTGAATAGCATATGTTAACCATAGAAAATTTTCCTAGAATTAGAACTGACTATTATTATTAAGTTGTGCAGTAAAAAAGTGTACTATACTGAGAGACGCTCTACATACAAAGTTATTTTTATTTATTTATTATAGATTAAGAAGTTGTATTAGTACGCCACATTTTCCAATTATTGGATGTCATATGAAGCATTTACACTAAATAGGAATATTGGAATTGCAATTTAATTTTTATATTTTTTATAAAATATATTTTACCTCAAGTTGCCAACAATAAAACTATGTATTCTTGCAAAAATTCCACAATTTCAAAAAAAATCAATTTTGAACTAGTAGTTCCTTAAGTAGATTATAAAAGTGCCCTACCCTGGCAATATCACTAATTTTGTATTACAAAAATCTGATTTAAAGTGATAGAAATAAAGGTTGTGATCAAAAAGCTTCAATATTCTATAATAATTAGCAGTTTCTCACAAAGTGATTACTATTCTTTAGCTAGTATCATAAGACAAGTGAAACGGACGATCATCAGCATATAAATGAGCTGAGGAACTTACACACAACTGGAGAAATCATAAGTATACAGGATGAACAGCAATGACCCAAGACAACTAACCTGAGACACAACCACTATTTGATCAAAGGAGTATATGTATCACGGCTTGGCTTTGCGATCTGTGCTCTATCCTTTAGATACGATCTCACCCATTCGATTGCATTTTTACTAAATCCATGGAAGTGGCATTAATAATGCTTGAAATTGAAATCCTTCCATAAAGTTTAAAGTTACTAACTGAACTTACCACTACTACTAAGATAAAAAGTCCTTTAGTTAGGTAAGAAAACAAGGAATAGGATAAACATTAAAAGTTTTTTTTTTACGAAGATTTGCAG
The DNA here is from genome assembly GCF_021130785.1 of Homalodisca vitripennis. Taxonomy (NCBI): domain Eukaryota; kingdom Metazoa; phylum Arthropoda; class Insecta; order Hemiptera; family Cicadellidae; genus Homalodisca; species Homalodisca vitripennis. The sequence continues at coordinate 98,939,462 of NC_060213.1, read as the reverse complement.
ATTTTCTACAAAGGTGGATCCTTACATTGCTGAAACATTATAACAACAAATCACCAACAATCAATAGTTTGCACGCCAATATTATGCTATTTATTCACGCCAACTTTGTTTGTTCCAGGTATAATGTGTCTGTATGACGTGATCGAAGACAAAGTGTGTTACGTTTTCTTCAGAATAATCTGTTTTACGTGTAACACATTATTAGAACTTGTTAGGTCTAAAAGTCGTTAGTATTGTAATGTAGTTTAAAAAATCATTTACAACCGTTAAAAATTACGAACTGATAAGATATTATACAATATTTTGAATAAATGATGTTATTAATCAATGGTACTTCAATATAAATTGCAAACGATTCAGGAAGGTTAAAATATGTGAACCGGAGAACAAGAAGGAAGAACTAGTCTATTTTTTATACATCCCGCTATAAAATTAACTCTTTATGTAGATTTCGAGATTCCAAGAACAAATACTTTTAGCACGAGATTTCAAAATGTAATGTAAATTACCTTTAAAACATATTTAAGTTCTGAATAAAATAAATCAAAAATCTTATTATACAATTTTAAAATTAAAAATTTTCTTACAAGCTGATGAAAAAGAACTGCTTTGTCAGACTCTTGATCTATCTAAAAACAACTATGTTGGGTCCACCAAGTGAAGTTTTTGCGCAACGGAGTGTAAGATTTTGGAAAGAATTCCTTTGTCAGACTCCTGATCTATCCAAAAACAACAAGGATTTTGTCCACCATGTGAAGTGTTGTGAATGTGGATTTTGGAAAGGACTCCTGTTTCAGACTCTTGATCTATTAAAAAAAAAACTATGGATCTGTTTACCATATGAAATTGTTGCACAACTGGGTGTATGTGGATTACGGCAGGACTTTTTGCAACTTCCGTATCTCTCTTCACTATATATATGTAGACTTTTAAAATATAATACATGCTGTAACAATTTCATAAGTGAATACACCCTACCTATCCTATTTATACAGCTTGGTGAGCGTATAAATATATATTGCTCTAAATAATAGTGTGATTTTATGGTCTAAGAACAGAAATATTAAAGGAATCCACTTCATATAAATGGATATTTAGTGACGTTTAATGTTGCAACGCTTACTTGGTTTAGATAAAATACTTCATATTATGTTGAATATACTATTGATTACTTTTCTGTAGAACTACTTGAAACCCGATGTATATTAAGTTAGTGTAATGCTTACTTACTAATAAACGGAAAAAGTTTAGTAAGAAAACGTTCAGAACACCTTCTAATCCAGACATATGAACATGTTAGAACATAAGAAAAAGACTTTTAATTCAAAATCCATATCATTAACATAGTATACATATATATATATATTTTAGAAGTTATATAAATAAAAAAGAAAATGTTTAATTTATTTAATTAAATTTGTGTGACATATTATATAGTGAGAAAGGCATTTTTTTACCCAAGTTGCGTAGGTTTACTGTATAAAAATATAAAAAAATTTGACAGAATAACAGCTATAAAAATGTTTTATTTCTATAAATTTTGAGGGCTCTTAAGTGGTTAGGATCGACTCAGTCAGACACTTACTTATTTAAGACCACTTTGCAAATAATATAAATAAAAAAAAACAAATATATTACTTTACGATCAATAAATGACCCTTTGTTGATAAATTGTTGACGTAGATGTTATTTGGAGATAACATTTGGTTCAATAATAATTATCACTGGTAATGAGTTTTTCTGAAAGAATGACAAGAATAATACGAAAGTTAACCTACTTTCAAAAATAAGAAAATTAACCTGCCATATACTTTTGTAAAATATTGTTGTCTGTTCTACTACTAATAGGCAATGACAAGTAAAACATTAGTTCAAATATAATCCTATAGTTTAAAAAGAAAAAAAAGGCATAAAGAGTGAAAAAGTTAAGCTGCACAAATGACAAATCGTATGTGATATCCATATCCACCAGAAATACGTTTCATTCAATCCTAATAGTAACCTTGTTTCAGACTTTAACACCTAATGAATAGAGCAAGTAACAGTTTTATGTCTGTTGTTTTAGAACCAAACTATGAAAACCATTTCAATATGTGTAACCGTAAAATGACATATATCACTGTATCATATTTACAAATATCAGCTCCTTTAATACTCCTACATGTTTAAATTAACCGGGTGAGTATTGTATAACAGTTAATTACTTTACATTCCAAACATATATTATATGTGTGTTCGATAGTCTTGCTATTCTTAATCCATTACAATTTGCATTAAAAATAATACAATTGTCTGTTTTGTTTTATTACCATATTATTTACTTGTTCCATGCTTTAATATTGGTCTACTTTGTGTTTTTAGCTGAAATGTGATATGGGTATCCTATAAGTTATTACTTCTGTAACATATTACTTAAAGGTAAGTGTACCTATAATATTATGAAATGATGTGTTTTATGATGTTTATAAGGGCTAAAACACAAATAAATTAATGCTATTAATATTATTATTACTATTATTTATTAATGTACATTTACTCGACACGTGATGTGACGTACTCCTAACGTGGACTAACGAGCAAGAATTTTTTCATTTCAATTGAATGGTTTTTAAATGCATTAAAGGTTAGCAGTTACTAGGTAATATCGGTTTCCATTTTATTTGGCAATTAAGAGTTAACAGACAAATAAAATTGGCTGTCAACTAAAAAACCATTTTCAATGCTCTTAAAATTATGTTGGACCCGATTAAATGAACGAAATTCACATATTTATTAAATATTTCTCTCCGTACGCATTGAAAACTATAATAACAATCTTGAAATAAAAAAAACTATTGATTTAAAATAAATATATCAAATTTAAAAACAACTTTTGGTGTAGTAAATTTTAAGCTAGAATTTTCTGGGAGTTCACAAAACATGTAAAAAAGGGCAATTCATAATGAAATAATTACAAGAATAATGCAAACTCAAAATTTTAGTACTATTATAAGTATTGAAATACAAAAAAAATATTTTGTAATCTTATAGCGATAGAAAATGAATAGTCAGGTTGAGGATGAGTGCTTACTGCTGAGATGTAGGTAATTAAAACTGCAGCAACCTTGCTGCTCTAGCAAAAGTTGTGTTATCTTCGTGAAGTTAAAGCGTCAGGTTCAGACATACCAACATCACTGAGTAATAGGCCAGATAACGTGTCTAGGAACTCGAGGTCAGGTGATGTTGCAACACTAGCGAAAATGACACAATGACTCATTTGTTTGTCCGCCCCTTTTAAAATGTCCTTTTCATTTTAGATATTGAAAAGCACTAAAAATTAAACTCACTTTTGGCAGTACATATTAGGACGGAATAAATTAATGGCCGCGTTGTTAAAACTAGTCCTTATATCATTGTATAAATTATTTGATTAAATATAATGTTAAGGTGATATTTCAATGCAGTAAGCAAGCAATTTTCATTATCGAAAAATTCCAAGAAAAATTGCTTTTTATATTTCACGTACCAGGATAAACTAAAACTTGGGCCATTGTATTATTGTGGAAGACAAACCAGATATCCAAAACAAACTGCCGAAGATTCTACTTAAGAAATGGATTCAACATGTATTACTATGTACATTCCTGGCGAACATAATATGAAAGCCATTATGAAAACAGTGTCTGATATTTAAAATCATCACCCACCACTTTTCTTAAGATCGTCTAGATTAATAGTTTTTTTAAATCTTAAAAACGTTATTAGAACAACCCCAACTTCAGAAATATTGTTTCAATCACAATTACAAATTTTAAATCAGACCACAAATATAAACCCTGTAACAAACTTCGTTGCGGTATTTGAAACGGTATAAAACCAGCCAGTCCATTCAAAATAAATTTCACCCAATAACGTGTAATTGGTAAGATGGATTTGCACTACAAGAATGTTACTCATCAACTCTAATGTAATATTTGCCACAAAGAATACATAGCGCAAACTGCAAATACATTTATAGTAATAATCACTAGTAAAAAAAAGAAATTTGGAAGATTTTATCAATGTTACAAATAGACAGCAATAAGAGAATTAAAATTTCTCGACGAGTAAAATCTAGTTGTAAAATACCATCAATTGTGTACAAAACATTTGGCTCATCGACTCAGTTTTTTTAAAAACAAGCTATATTGCCTCATTTATACATACAGTTAATTATTCTGTGTTCTTCAGCAGCTGCTTCAAGTAGTATTAATATTAGATCCTTTATTTTTGTTTCTCCTCCATCAGGCTATTAACTTTGTTAAAGTCTTAGTAAAAGCAGTTAAGATGTAATACGATGGAGTTCTAGGAATTTTTTCAAACTTAAGTAGGCATATATGAAGTAGGTACTTATTATTTCAATGTTCTTGAGTAAGGGTATCAAAGTTTAACCTGACTCTTATATCATATTTTACATTTGCTGGAGTATTTCTAGTTCGATTTATTTTCCAACGCCACATCCAATTCTGTCTTATTACTCAGATAAGAAACACAAATACACAGGTCTCGGAAACGTACATCAGTCAAAAAATCGTTTACTCCTAATCCTTAACATGCAATTCCCGTAAAAATATTTGTGCCATAGCTCAATTTTGCACTGTTGGGTTGACGAAAAAATACATACGTAGGTCTCAGAAGCCTACTGCGGTTAAAAGGTGTTTATTTTTTACCGTATGAAATTGTTTATGGTGCCAAAGTTGTGTTTATCTTACTGCCCCGATCAAAGAACTATATGCATATGTAGCTCTCGGAAATCTACTTCAGTCAAAAAACTACTTTCAGTCTAAGGTATGTCCAGTGCCATAGTTAGAGTGTCTCTTGATTCCTGATAAAGAAAATTTAAATTTTATATTTGTATGAATGGGTTTAAATTCATACATAGGACTGATAACCCTATTACGGTCTAGGAGAAAATCCTATCTACTTCCGGTATAAGGGAGAAATTCTTAATAACTTTATGAAAATTTCCAAAATCGTTTATAACTTTTTGATTTGTTAAGTCTTGTTGTTTTCAGACTATAGTCTGAGAAAGAACAGATCGTTGAGGCAAGATAGTCTTTATTCCTTTATTTTAATTGTCACTGTATAAATGTCATACCAAAATATTAAGGTTCATAGTACCGTGTGAAAACATTCACATTCTTAATTAAGGTTTGATTTTATAACAGGTTTTAAATAACAATTACAATACATTAGATGTTTTAAAATAGTCACTGGTGCAATCTAGGGTACAAGTTATACATTATATTTTTATCTAGATTACACTACTTGTTAAGCACTGTACACTTAATATTTTATAACATTTAAATATAAACAGGTGGTTCAGGCTATTAGTCGTACTTAATGTGAAAGTGTACACAGCTGTTTAGTGCCAGTTTACACCTAATAAATTTATAAATGCAAATATGATTTTGTATTTTGTTTGGTTTTAAGAACATACTATTCAATCGATTGTACTGAAAACTTAAATGGACATTCATAGGGCCTCTAGGGTGAATATAGGCCTATACATTTCTCAAAAATCTCTCCGGGCTATGCCTCGCTGATCTCTAAAGTAGTAAAAGGTCCCATCTTGGTCTCTCAAGGTGTGTAATATGAATGGTAAAATAGCCTGTTAAATGTACTTAACTGTTCTGTTTTAACATTGTATTAAGACAGAATCATGTATTAGGAGCACGAGCATGCGTTTAATAATTTTACCAATAATTTAAATTTGTTTACATTTATAAAGTGAGAGTTTAAAAAATAACAACACTCCTTATTTCAACGATGAAATTTTTCTGGATTTTAATCAGTGAACTAAATTGATAATGAGAACATATGCATTAAAATTGGTTTTCTTATACATTTTGGGTCGGCATACTTACAGTAGTTGAAGGAACAAAGATGGAAGGACCGGCTATTACCATGATTCAACAAACCATTCGCTCCGTGACTGCGATTTAAGGAAAAAACGAGCTCAGTGCGTCCTTGATTCTAGCAAGTGGAATCACAAATCAATACACAAGAAACTAAGTGCAATCTTTAAATACATAAAATTGTGGACTGGACATAGATAGCACCCATTTCTTATTGATACACGATACTTATTAGGTATATAAATACGCAAATAATTCCTACCCAAACCGAGGAAATAGTATGATTTGCGAATAATGATATGAACTTGATATGATATTGAGAGGCAAGAAAATGTACTTTACTGTATCATTTATCATCTTTCCATATGGTTGACAGTTGTCAATGTAATTATTGATATGTGTAAGCATTATTGATGTTGCTTTTTCAATAACTATATCTATATAAAAACAATTTTGAAATCTGTACTATTTTGAACCCAACCGCATTAAAAAATTTAATATAAGTTTATTTATATTGTTTCTAGGGACAAAATAGCAAACTATAATTTTGAATTGAAAATATAATTAATTTGAAATGGAAGTGCAAAGCATGAAATAAGAGTTACTCGAAATTTAGCTTAACGTCTGGTCCTCTTAATAATGAACAATGAAAATGTATTATTGATGCATGATACATGAATAATTCCATTTAAAAACTATTATAGGACTCTATGGTATTTATCTCAACCTTTTTCACTAAGAAGCTATGAACTTCGTCTTCGAAGTTCCTCTACATTGATATAAAGGGTGTTACTGAAGGCAGGAGAACTGTTCAGAGGAGTAAGGGAACGGAATGTTGCATACAAATTGCGGGCTAAGCAGTGGGTATGTGCTAGTTTCTAAAACTATAAATACTTTTTTAGAATTGAAAAATATTCTAAGTAACTTTTCTTATCTTTCTATTTATATAAATCTTCGGATTTCAATAAATATTTGACAACATGGATTAGCCAAATTGATCCAGCCGTTCTAGAGATTAGCACTTAGCAGCAAATTTTTGTTTATGAGAGTAGCAGTTAATTCATAGACTTGTACGTGTATAGGATCTTCTGGTTCTGGTAAATTATACTTTAGACGCCAATGTTGTATTTGTCTTCTTGGCAGATCAAGAAAATCTGTCAAATGTTATATATTTATGACCATTGTAAATTACTCTGGTCTTTGCACTTTCTGTCCCATAAATTATTTTGCTATGTTTCCTTATAAAAATTATATATATCAGATACTGCTTACAATGCCGAGAAGAAAACAACCTAACATAGGTCGTCGAGTAGGTGCGCTAATCGCACTAATGACCAGCAAGAGACTGATAATGATAACAGTCGTATTTGTATGGCACATTTGCGTTCTACAGTAAATCAGAATGAAGTGGATAGACAAAGAATGCAACGAGTTCGGGCACATCGATCACAACAGCAGCGAGCCATTGAAAAGGAAATTGACCGATTCCGCAAACGCAATGCTCCTGTGAACCTGGAACGAGCAGCATTCTCCTACGATCCAGAAATCGATTATAGTGCCGACAAATACAGTACATCCAAATAACGCTGAATTTTATTATCTTAGATTGTTATTGGTGAATGTTCGTGGTCCGACATCGTTTAAACAATTGATAACAGTTGATGGACATATGTGTGCTACTTACCGTGAGGCGTGTCAACTATACCAGTTACTCGAGGATGATTTACATTGGGATAATACGCTCAAGGATTCCATCATATCTTCACCACATCAAATTCGAACTTTGTTTGCGATTATAATATCCACATGTTTCCCTTCGAATCCGGAAGATTTGTGGATGAAATATAGGGATGACACGTCTGAGGATGTGCTACATCGTGTGCGATGTCAAACTTAGAATCCTACACTACTAAATAATGCGGAAATTTACAATTAGACATTGATCATGATAGAATATATGTGTTTATTGATGGCAAATAAAGTACTGTCGTGTTTGGGCCTGACAGCACCAATATTTTATGTCGAAGATTTTTGTTACACATGGTAAAATATATCTCTATATGTTTACGCACCGCAAAAAAGACAAAAAATATAGTTTACCAGAAAGCTTTAAATTGATTACCTGTATTTATTGCCTTTTTTCCGATATGATAATTTGACAATAAATGTGTTATATTTAATGTATGCAAAAGTCATTGTTTATCATTTCTGATTCCAGGTGCTGAAACCAACAAAAAATCAGCTCTATGAATTTTTATTCATACATCTTCGTGTTGCTATTAATGCCGTTGCAAATGCAGAAAATTTGGAAAAAATTACAATTTTGACGGCCACTTACATCGGAAGCCCGCGCCACATGCACGAATACGCGCAAGATGCTATGTCGTATGTTAGAAAATATGGCCGTCCAGACCTATTTATTACATTCACCTGTAACCCACAATGGATGGAAATTAAGAAAGAATTGCTACACGTCCAAACACCAGTTGATAGGCATGACATCACTGTCAGAGTGTTTAAGCAAAAATTAAAATCTTTAATGAATTTCATTATAAAGCATCGTGTGTATGGCCAAGTACGTTGTTGGATGGATGTACTCTGTTGAGTGGCAAAAGCGTGGTCTGCCCCATCGCACATATTAGTTTGGTTAGTTGATAAATTAAGGCCAGAATACATTGATTCCATAATTTCAACCGAGATTCCCGATGAAACACTTGACTCAAAATTGCATGCAGTAGTATGTAAACATATGATACATGGACCTTGCGGAGTTTTCAACAACAACTCCCCCTGTATGGTCGACGCCAAGTGTTCTAAGCGATCCCCTAGAGCATTGATTGCTGAAACCATCTCGGGAAATGATGGTTACCCGTTGTATCGTCCGCAATCAGTTGAGGACGGTGGGCGATCTGTAATTGTGAAGATAAAAGGACACAATTTTGATGTAGATAATCTTTAGATTGTGCCGTACTCGCCAATATTGTCAAAAACTTTTGAAACTCACATCAATGTGGAATTTTGTAACTCTGTCAAATTGATAAAGTACATATGTAAATATGTTAACAAAGGTAGCGACATGGCCAAGAGGTAAGTGAAACGAAGTTCACCGGGTCAGCTAGTATACATACATAATATATATATATATATATATATATATATATATATTATAAATATATATATATGTATATATATATATATATATATATATATAAACTTAAAGCTTAGAAGCTTACATCGATCAAAAGGCGTCTATTTCAAACAGTTTGAATCCACTTCCAGCCTGTAAATTGTAAAATGGCACTTACAGTCTCACATTTGAGAATCCCTTATTGTCCTGATCAAGACAACATATACATATGTAGGTCGCATAAACCTACTTCGGTCAAAAAATATCCCGCTCTTGCAAATTTCTTTTAGTCAGTATCAGATATTTGCAGCGCCAAAGTGTAGTTAACCTCATTATCCCGATGTGTATAATATACATACATACTTAGGACTAAAAATCCTACTTCATATCATCTACTTCCTTTATAAGGTGAAATTCCTTACTAAATAAATATATATATATATATATATATATTATATATATATATACCATTTTAAAACAATCAAATATAATAGGTTTTTGCGGTATAGAAGTTTTGTGAATGTTGAGTTTAGCTCCAGTTCACCTTCTTCTTAGTGCAATGTCTGGGATCTGACGCTGTCACAGACTTGACACCTAGAATCTGAAGTCATGTTATTCTGAAAAGATACAAACAAGTCGGCGAAGAAGAAGCTGAAAATGAACTCGTTACATCGTTTGACATCAGATGCACAATTGAGTGCACTACTGTGTGATAGGCACTACCTCCAAGGGGGATCAACCAAGCCTTTCACACATAACGTAGTTATGGTGGGAAGGGTTGATTCAATGTGAATGTAGACTTAAGCTCCATTACTAAGAGGAAGGTGAACTGGAGCTACATTGAACATTCACATTGAATCAACACTTCCTACTATACCCACGTTATGTATAGAACAGAAGTCTTGCTGTTTCCGGACCTAAATGTCTAGGAAAGAATGGCTCGTTGTAGCTAGTTAATGTTCATTGCGATTTTTTTATTTAATTCAGTGTAAGATGCATTAGAACAATGTCAAGGAGACCAACTCAATTTGATTACCTTAAGTGCAAGAACATTCTTAGCTTTGTTTTTTGAGGAGGAGTTTATAACATTGTTTTAATAATATTTCAAACAAAGGAGTAAAAAAATATTCTAATGCATTAGAATGCTTTTGATTCTTCATTACCATAAGCCGAAATCTAATTTGTAAGATATTTTACAAAATTAAAATTTTAGCAAATGTCTCAGAAACATCATAGAAGATTTAAAAATGTCAACAGCTGTTTATGTCAGTTCATATTTAATTGTAAAAGTTAAATATTATCATTATAGTTTCAAACTATAAAGTGTTCCGGGACAAATTTCCAGTCCTTAAATCAGCAATTTTTGTAGGTAAAAGCATTAGATGTAATATGATGGAGGGTATGATATTTTTCAAATATGAGTAAACATATCACATACCTATTATTTAAGTATTCAACGTTAAGAGAAACAAAAGTTACATACAATTTTGACGGGTAATATTTTGCGTTTCGTTGTATGCAAAATGTATACATGATTCTTGAAAATCTAATTTTGTCAAAAGTCTCAACTTCTATTTGTTTTAAATCACTTTCTGTCTAAGATAATTCAAGTGTCATTATTATGGTTTTCCCTTTTGTTGCGATAGTAAAATATGCCTTATGACTAAAAAGTTACTGGGGCCAAATGTGGCAGTTCCGTCCGTTAAAATTCACTCCCTGTTTAATTAATTTACGGGTCAACAGTTGACTTTACGTTTTTGCAATGATTAATCAACTAAATACACATTTAGGAAAGGAGATAGAACAGAATAAACACTACTTTTATTAATAAATCATATACTTTCGTTAATTGTGTTCTGCCTCCGGTTTAAAAGGAATAGTGTGGCATCTCTTTCATATTCCATAAGCTAAAATAAAAACGCCATACACCATGGTGGGACATGTCCCAAGGTGGGGTTGGTGATGCCAACCTGTTTTGAGTACCTTACGTGTACGAACTCACAGCTTTAATCATTATCAAGGTCTGTGTTAACAGGAATAATTAACAATGCATTAGCTGGTTCATTGGTCACTGATAAAATCTTAAGTAAAAATTAGATAGCAATTACGTCTTTACAATGTGCATTATACTACTGATTAGTCACTGTTTTAAATTTTCTAAAATGTACATGTAATCTAATATTTATGCCTCTTTAATAAACTTCACCTGATAATGGCAACAGGCATCAACAGCGTCAGTTCACTTTCAATTAAATATTTGTCGTTTTCTTAAGTTCTTAAATATTGTAAAAACTTTCTAACTTTTCTCTTCTTACAAACCTTCCTCCGACTTCTATGAATATAAACAAATCAAGCCGAATTAGTCCAGCCGTTCCTGAGATTAACGTTTATCAACACATTTACGTAGCTATTAATTTTTATGTTGTACATATCTGCATCTGCTGCCTCCAATAAATATTTTGGTCACAAAAGGAACAGAATACTGAAATCTATTCTTTGTTAAACTTGGTTGTTCACTAGGAAATCAATGTATGAGATCTGCAGAGAAATCTTATTTCAAATTGTATTGTCTCATCTGTTACCTTCCAAATCTGTCACGTATTAGAAAAATGAGAAACAAAATATAGATGACATTAGTTTAAATATCATACGTTGCTTAAAGCTTCACGAGAAAGATTTGTGTGTTGTGTGTGTATGTGCGTTTTGTTACGTAATTTTAACTCATTCATATATTACTTTTTAGCGCTGAGGTGTCCGGATCAGTATTTGCTTCTATACATTAGGCAAAATATAAATATTGGAACATGCTCGTGCTTCTAGACTCCTCGCGGGCTTTTGATTCAACAAACTACTACTTACTATGGCAAAAATGAGCCATTATGACTTTGGGGCGGGAGAAATTCAGTGGGTTCAATCGTAGTTAGCAGGTAGAACGCAAGTCACGAAGGGTGAGATATCAGAGCGCGAGGAGCCTGTACTTTTCAACCTGTACACAAAAGATTTTCCAACTTGTGTCTAGAACTGCACGCCACATTTATACGCTGATGATCGTCAACTGCACTTTTCCTGTGATCCTGAGTTCTTTCAGGATGCCAATTTCCAAATTAACACTAACCTTGAAAATATCTTGTCTTGGTCCTCCACAAATGGCCTCAAACTAATCATAGGGAAGTGTTCTGGGTTACATATAGCACCAAAACCCACATACAGACCCTCATCGAGAGTGGTTTAGAAGTCTTTCTGGCAGCGAGAACCTATCAATTTTTTATAGGGTCAAAATTACTGAATCTTGAATATAAAATGAATTTCCGTTGGAAATAATTAAGTAAAATACTCAGAGTTGTTTTAGAAACAGACCTCTCTTGTATTGACAGAGAGGTTATATTATTAACAGACCACGTGTCTTATAATATTCAACTCACCATTCGCAGGCTGAGGAGTTTGTATTGGTTTAGAGGTTTGTTGCCTGAGCCTACAAAATTCCAGTCCAAGCAGTGTTTAAAATTATCAGTTTTCTATTGATGTTACCCTGCTATGGGAACAGTATTGCGAAGAAATATTGCTCAGATAATTCAAAAACTGCAAAACATAACGCTGAGCTATGTGTTTTCTCTAAGACGGAATGATCTTGTGTTACAGTATCGTGATGCTGTTAACAATGTTCGCATGTGTGACTTCTGCAAACTCTTTTTTAACGCTAAATACCAAGGCTCTAAAATAAGAACTATGTTGAATTTTTCCAAATATTAACAAACATAGGATGCAACATGAAAGTTGCTTACAAACTAATTAACGTCATAAATTACCGATAATAACAATAATAATAAATTAGTAAATAACAATAAATAATTACAAACAATAATAAACAACACAAATACAATACAATTGTATATTATTGTAGTATAATATACAATGCAGTATTTTTATACTACGGTTTCCTCTTTCTGTATTGAACTGTAACACTATTAGTTTTTTGTATTTTCCGTACATCTACACACAAGCGATGGAAGCCTGATAATCTACAAGCTCGTTTCTTGCACATTACCTTTGCCACACCCCTCCAGTCTCTAATGTCATTCACCCTAATACTATTGTAAAACTGCGAACAGTTAGCATGAATTACTGTAGTCATGAGCACTTTAGCCATAATATTACATTCTCTTGGAATAAATCTTCCATGATGCAAATATTTTAACGTTGCTCTTAGTTTTTATACTAATATTGTGGTCTTGGTAAGTGGTACATTCAGGTAGGCAATATGATTAGAGAGGTTTTTGTTAACTAGACCTTATGGTAGGTTCACGAGCTCGGGTTTAGCTGGATGAGGTTTATCGTAGTTTCTGTTCCGTAAACCAAATCTAAATGAGCTCCCGAGATCAACATTTGATAAATAACAGTTCATCTTAGACCTGTTGTAACTTAAACGAAACATAATATAAGTACAAAGGAGGCGGGAACTGTAGGGAATTATTTGCCGTGAGGTTGGTAGCAGCCCACCAGACCTGCAGGTTCTCCTCTATTGGCCAACAAAATAATGATTTACTAAATAACGGGGGCCGTTACCATTTATATTTGTAACAAGATAAACGTTATGGTATATATATATATATATATATATATATATATACCATAACGTTTATCTTTATTGAGTAATGTTTACGAAAGTACTAACGTTTTGTAATTTTTAATGAAAAATAATACATTTAATGACTAATATATATATATATATATATATATATATATATATATATATATATATATATATATATATATATATATATATATATATATATATATATATATATATACCATAACGTTTATCTTTATTGAGTAATGTTTACGAAAGTACTAACGTTTTGTAATTTTTAATGACAAATAATACATTTAATTACTAATATATATATATTATTGTTACAAATATAAATGGTAACGGCCCCATATATAGGCTATATAAATAAAGTGTTGCAGGACAACATAAATAATTATGCAACATAAATATTACATCATTAATGTTTAAACAAAATTTATTCTGCATTAATGTAGGCCTAAGCATGAAGAATGCCCGCCTAGACCTAACACCTGGTGGAAATGACCCAATACTTAGGAACAGAAGCCCTAGTCGTTATATCGCATACAGCAGGATAGTTTTGTTAACCTTTTGTATATTTTGTTTATGTTATCTCAAATAGTTTGATATTTGAAATAAGTGTTTATATTAAAACAATAGTTACAGTATTAAGGCGTAATAATATGTGCCGCTAACGGTACTATACATACGGATACTGACCAGACTGTAGTTATTGACAACGAATAAACTGAGTTAGAATGTATTGCTCCATAGTTCAATCAAATAACAGTTTGCATACATTAAATAATTAATTAAATTAATGAAAGTGGTAAGTTTATGTAAAGCAAAGATATGTTCTATATTTTTAGTTGTTACGTGGGTGGAAAGAGTGAGAGAAAGCTACAAATGAAATAAAAATACAGAGACATCCATCCGTAGTTGGAAGAACAAATGAGACGTGAGGTATAAAGTACGGAACTATTGCTAGTAGTGGGACATTTGTGAGTTTGCTTTTACCGTTAGAAATAGTCTGAAAAGCAAATATTTAAGCTGCCTTGAAAAAACCGACTTTGTCCTTCTGAACTGTAATTTGATGAATTTTAAGGTTTTTAAAGTTTATATAATGTAGACATGATAGAAACTTTATAATGTAGATGTTCAAAAACCACATTTATATTTTTAATCAAGTAAGCCATAGTTACTCGACCAGATTGGCCCAGATAGTGTCATCTGCAGTCAATGCCCCAAAATTGGAGAAGTCTATCAATTGTGCATATGCACACTACATTGTAAATATATTTTTTTCCTAAATTATCAGATTGCCTTAATCTACCAAGTGTTTACAAACCCAACACTTATAAAAAGAAAGTAACCTTATGGCTCGTAAACATAGATGACATTAAAATATGTTATAACTGCTTTGTATGTACTAGCTTAAGTATTGATCCTGTGTTCATCAGGAGTATTTTCCGTGGGTTGCCGTATGATAGTGTCATGATGTTGTAACTTTGTAGGATTGTTTGTTGAGAGAGAGTGTCTTTTGATGGTGGTAAATGTAGGGACAGGAAGGAGGGAAGAGATGAGGAGTGAGTGAGGGTGGGAGAGAAAGGGGTGAGGTGGGAGAGAAGGAGAATGAGAGTGAAAGAGAGGGAGAGAGAGAAGAGAAGAGGAGAGAAAGAGAGAGAAGAGAGCGAGAGAGAGATCATGTTGGTTACGTGTGACATTAGTGTATAAGTGTGTGAGAGGTTCCAAGCCTCATAATACACAGTTATTGATATAATCCTTTTCTTTTATATCAATGAAGTTTAGTAATTTTATTGTTTAACTCATACTTATTGTAGCTATGATAAGTTTCTTTTTTCTTATATTAGAAGTATATATATATATATATATATATATACATATATATATATGTATAAAAGAAAACAAAACATGTTTCTTCAACTTGAAAAGCTTAATATTTCGTTACTTTTCAGTAACATTATCAAAAGCATGTATACAATAAAATATAAACAAATATAAAAATGAAGGTTATAAAAACATTGGAAACAACAAAACAAAACATATGGTATCAAAGAAGAAAATTAAACATGTAACCTTTCCTAAACACAGAGATAGATAAAAAGTTTGAATAATAAATTTAAATTAGCTGTGTCTCAAATTTAATCCAACTGGTGATTTTGATTGAAGAGCCATTATGTTTGCTTGTTCATATCTTCTTAGTAATAATTTTGTGTATTCTTTATTGTCATAATTTTGAAACTTCTTGATGCCAATTAGAGAGAAACAATTTTCAAAGGTTTTGTTGTGTTGGACAGCGTGTGCAGATACGGGTCTAAGTAAATTTTGATGTCGAACATCGGCACGATGATTGTTCATCCTCAGCCTAAGTGACGTAGATGTTTCTCCAATGTAGTCTTTAGGGCAATGTTGACAGGATAATTTATAGACTACATTTTCACTGTTACATGTGATATCTTCTGCAATAGAATATTTTTTGTGCGTAACGCAACTTTTGTAACAGTTTGTAGATTGCCTCATATTGCATATTCCACAGCGTGGTTTATTGCATGGATGGCATTTGTGTTTCAAATTTTGACTGTTGTCTTTATCTTTAATGTATTTTGGATGAACTAATAGATTTTTCAGATTTGGTGGTCTTTTGAAAATAATTCTAGGAGGTCTATTAAAAAGATCCTTTGTTTCTGGAGATTGTTCCAATATTTTGTAGGCGGTCTTCATAATTCCATTTACTTTGTATAATCCAGGATGGTACTGAGTTACAAATTTGGCATCTTTTTCCACAACACTTAAAACATGGTTTGTGTTTTTAGGCTTAGCTAATTCACTGTTAATTAATTTTGCAGGGTATCCTCTGTTGATTAATGAATTTGATAATGTTGTTACATAATTTTGGAAGTCAGTGTCATCTGTACATAGATTCTTAGCTCTTAGAGCAAGACCCTTGGGTATAGATTTCTTTACATACTGTGGATGGCAGCTATCATAATGTAAATATTGCATACTATTTGTGTCCTTGACATGAATTTTAGTTTTAAAACGACCGCTGTTTAATAAAACGTCTATATCAAGGAAGGTCACGGAATTTGGCGATGTTTTCCAGGTGAAATTTAGTGATGAAAAATCGTTTAATTCTTCTAGGAATTGTTTCAAATGTTCCATTCCATTATTCCAAACAAGAAATATATCATCAATATAACGAAACCAAACCAAGGGTTGAAATTTTTGGGTTGATAAAAAGTTTTTCTCGAGTAACCCCATAAAAAGATTGGCGTATGAAGGAGCCATTTTTGTCCCCATCGCTGTGCCCTTTATTTGAAGAAAGTTTTTGTCTAGAAACTTAAAATTGTTCATTAATTTATTACATTAATACATATTTTTATTGTCAATTTCATTTTTAATGTACACAATTTGTCTATCCAAAGATTTTACAGTACTTATAATGTTTATTAGTATATATTCATGCTACTGATCGCGTCTCCATCTACACACACAGACTACGCTCATATGGAGGTCATTTCCTGTTCTTGTATATATGCTTTCATCTGTGAGTAATGACGAAATAAATACTAACTACTTCTTTCATTCATTCAAAGGTTACATTTGGCGACAGATGCCAACTCACCGATGTTGATCTTGGTTCTTGTCTCGCTTCATCCGAGCGGGGGGTAGAACTTCCACTTCGGCCAGGGCGTCTAGGGCTGCAGTGGGATTCAAGAACGTCATTTCCACTGAGGATCTTCACTAGTATCGGGATATGAACGAGTGTCGTCGAGAGGAACCATCACGAAGGGTAAACTACTGCAATCGTTAAAATTTATTTTCTGTCTAAGATGTTTCCAGTATTATTGAGGAGTGTGACTTCAAGAAAATGTATCAACGAAAAGTCATTTTAATCATAATGCGTCTTCTTTCGGCTTTTTTCATTTACCTTCGATCTAACCAAATTCACGGATATGTGCAAACATTCACGGATTTGTACAATGAGATTGTTTTCATAATAGCGTTTAATAGTATTTTCATTGCATTAGATATTTTATTGATCATTGGTGCAATATAAATACAAAAATTAGGCAATGGCGTCTACTATGCAAACAAAACAAACCAAACACACTTAAGAGCTAGTTAAAACAACACTAAAACGAGACAGGACCTTAGAGCAACTTAGTTGAGCAGTGGAAACAACTGGGACGCACGGCTGACCAGGGTTCCACTTGGAGTAGGCACGGCACTGCGGGCTCCAGTATGTTGGTGAGGGGAGGGGCGGCTCCCGAGGCGCGGCGCTCTGGTACAGCTGAACTGTTGTGCGTTTACGTGCTTGCGCTACACTGTTCGCCACATCAGTCTTGAGACGGCAGGGGGGAGTTTGTAACCAACAAAGGGTTACAGTAGAGTTAAACCACAGAGTCAATGGTAAAATTTTAACCTAATTTCGCAGCACAATAGCTAGCTAACCAGATGTCAGTCACACATTTAAGTCCTAATACAAAAGAGTTTTACTTATTGGCGAGTTCAGTGGGGAGGGGTTCATCCCAATCACTCCCAGAGGTCCAAAGCAACTGCATAAAACATTTAGTGGATCTAATGTGGAGAGGGAAGCAACAAAGGCAACAAGGGTCATAGATCTTGGCAATAAGGCTTTTGCACTTTACGCTTATCAGGTGTCTCAGAGAAGAAGTCTATGTTGTAAGTGACCGAATCACTTTCAGAGGACCAATGAAGCCAAATACAGAGAAGAGGGGTTCATCTGATTACTATAGAAAGACTGGAATCTCACAATGATCTTCAGGAAGCCCCGGTAAATGTTTGGGAAGGTTGAAAACCCATTTACTGAGTTCGAAGCCTCCTAGCTTACAGACGTTGGGTAAGTTAGCTCTAGTGCTTCTTCAGCACTGTTAGCACCAGTGATGATATCATCCACATAACGTGTGAGGACCTCGGTTTCACGAGGGAAGCGTGAAGCTTCATGATAGGGAGAGTTTTACATACCATACATCACAGAAGTTAGCTGGTAGACAGAGATGGGTTGAGAGGGATCAGAACGCCAAAATATGAGCTGAAAGCATTGATCATTCGGGTGCACCTTAATGGCGCGGAACATATGTCTTACATCACATGAGAATAATACGTTGGAGAGGCTGAACTGGATAATAATATTGCGCAGGTTATTTGAAATTTCGGACATGTCATCAAGACATCATTGAGAGAGAGGCCTGAACTGGTCTTGCAACTGTTATCAAAACCCGTGCACAGTTTAGGGTGCTAATATGAGCCTTAAACACGTTATGATAATAATCATCACTTTATAGCATTATTTTAACTATTTTTACATCGTATCGCAATCGTCAATAATTATATTCTATTTATAGGGTGTCATTACACATTCACACGCCTTTATACTCACAATGTATACAATCATTCTCAGATCCAGCACTCTCAATAATATCCCAGCGGCTTATCATGGATTCATCAGCAGAGCCTGTTGATTAATCTGACGACAACTTCTTGTGGTAGGTGTTGCGCTAATGTCAGTCTGCGTTGATGAGTTAGAAAGTTGTCCCTCCCTCTTGTTTTATATTGATGAACGTTCCTGCCACGAATCAAGGCAAAAAAATATAGAGGTGGTGCAAAATCAGCAATCTCAAGTCAGTGAAAAGTTCCCTACACGACTCTCTGTAATTCAAATTTTCAATTATTCTGACAGCCGTTTTTTGGGTCTAAAGACACGCTCCATTCTGCTTTTTAGACAACTTTCCCAAAGTGTTATTATATACGCAAAATGAGGATCGATTAGGCCTTAGCAGGCCGTTTTTAAAACATTTAGGGAACAAAATTTTGCTAAAAAACACAGAGCATATTTACCTGAGGTTACTATAGCACAGACACTGTCAAAGTGATCGTTCCATATAAGTCGTTCGTCCAGAGTCATTCCCAAAAATGTGAAATTAAATTTTTTTTCCACTGTGTCCAATCAATCATATAAGTCATTCAAAATCTGCATGCAACGATAAATTCGGTAGCACCAATATAAACAGGTACTGCCTCTCCACCTTGCAAAAGTAGCAGGGAATTGAAGGTAGGTACTGCAATCCCCATTACACTAAAGCGTGACCCTTTCTGATCATTTTAGGAGGTTGTAAGAGAAACAATTAGGTACGTTAACTCTAATTAAACGCCAGGAATCCTTTTGAAAACGGTTTGGTAAGGTTTTTTTGTCACTTTAGCGTGTGGGATTTTTACATATTTGGTCTTTATCTAGAAATAAATAGTTAACGCTACATTATGAATAACTGTTAGTTAATGATGCACCTATAAAATTGCCAGTTTATTTGTTGAAAAAATCATCAGGTAAAAACGAAAAGTAATTAAAACCCATTTTCGACAAGATACAGCTTGCTAAGCTCTGGTTTCAGGATTCCCTTATTTCTATGTAAGGTGAAAGTGCTTGTAGTCAGTACATTAACACAGTTTCCAAACTTGATATACATCTGTATTAAATAAATATTAATAGTGGACGACGTAATAGAAAATTCAGACATTCCATTGTAAACACTGCACCGCACCATTCCTCAACTAAACTAAAAAGATTGTTACCCGGTGTTAAGAAGTAAACTATGACCGAGTATCAACCGCACTGCGCTTCACAAAAATGTGCTCTGGTTTTGTTAGACTCTCACGTAGACCATCTCCTTGAAAGTGTGATAGAACCTATGATCAGAGATTTTAGAATATCACATTTCTAGATTAAATCCGATCTCGTAAACCTACATGATTTATCTCTTAAACCCAATTTTTTTCGAAAAACTTGGGTTTGTTACTCTCGCACTTAGACCACCCCCCTGCAGGTCTGCCCCGCCTAACTTACCTGTATAATCCGCTCTCAGTTGAATCATGAGCTCCTAAATCGGCCCTCAAGTTAAAGATGTGGAGATCACAGACAGTCTCGGTACCATGATTTAAAAACTTCTTCGTTAGTTTAAATTATGGTCTCGATACATTTTATAAGTTAAACGTTCCCACGTTTCATATTAATAAAAATATCGTAGAAAATTAGAAGATGAGGCAGAAAATGTTATAATAGTACCACTTGTGAAACACAAAACACTCTTAGATAAGTCTCGTAAAAACTTAAACAAAAATTACCCGTACGATTTAAAAAACCGTGTTTACAGTATAACATGTTCAGGAATACATAGGCGACACACAAAGATTACTAAATGTCAGAACTAAAGAACATAAAAAATATCAAAAAAGAATAGTTAAAAATGCTCAGTATTGTTTGTTTGAAAATCATCACATGCAATGGGATGAAGCGAACGAAATACACCCTAGGAGAATTGTTTTTAATCCAAATTAATTGAGGCTTCATACGTATAATTATAAGAGCAAATACTAAGTTAACTTTCGCTTTGAGGTCGGGCCACTTTGAGTACCAATTCTAAAAAAGAAATAACTAGAAACCCTACCAAGATTTTAATAAATAAACAACTCTCTTCCAATAAAAATCGTAAACACCATAACACTAGGAACAAGGACCGGAAGCGGCTGCCTTTAGTCTTTTCCCTCCTGACCATTGCCTTCTTGTCTCATTGTTTCAGATGACACGCCGTGATGTGGGAGAAAGTGCCGACATTGTTTTATTGTTAGTATCTCACTTTTGCCTGTCCTAGTGTGACGTTTTATAATGTACTTGACTAAACTTCTCATGATCATGACTTATGCTCGTGAAGTACATCCTGTGTAATGACAACTCTTGGACTGAACTCCAAGCAGCTCTGGTAAGATTTTTTAATTATAACCCATTTATTTATTTATTTCCAAAGGTAAACAATTATAGTTATACAATATATTTGATATAATAAGATGGCATAGCTGACAATACATGACATAGAAACAGCTGACCAGAAGGACTGCAATAATATGCTTACTAAACTAGAAATATAAATTATAATATTACCAAGTGATACCCACCACAGTAAAGCAAATCAGTTGCAACACAAATAAAATAATAACGCTCACACTAAGCATACACGTTCAAATGTATGATGATTTCAAACATTTTCCTCACGCTTAAAAAAATAAATAAAAAACCTGGACATATTTGAAATACCTAACAAAGTAAGTAACATAGAATAAACTATTTGTAGCAGCGTAGCAGAGGAAAATCTATGTAACAGTGCGTAACAAGAAGAATAACTATACACAGTAATAACAAAGAGAATAACTATAGACGGTAGATAACAAGGTGAATAAACTATGTACAGAGGTACAGATAGAAATAAACCATAAAAATATGTAACAAGAATAAAATATAAAGTTTCAACCATAAATAAAGCAATAAATCTACAGTTAAAGTTTAAAAAAATAAAATAAAATAAACTGAATATATAACAAGTATAGCCAGAGAATTAAATACAATTGAAGCAACCCAATAGGCAAATTTTTTCTCAAACCATTTAAACCATGATTAAATCTCGCTCACCTACAGATTAGCACTACACATGATTTTGAGTACCTAGATTGTATTTATGTATTAGAGTTGTTGTTCACGTGAGTAAGAGTTCAGATTACAGATCTCGAAACGTAGTTTTATACATTTTGTAACACACAACTATAGAGAATGTCCAATAACCTCTCATCTTTTCAATACATTTTAATTACTATTATCGTTTAGTCTGTGTTTATCACAAACAAAAAGTTTTAAGTCCTTAGCTACATTTTTCTCAGAAAGAGTTACTCAGGAAAAGTACGCAAAGCATCTAAACGCTGTCTCCAAAGGGTTTCCAAAATAAATGCTTGGTTATAATTATATAACGCGTTTTAAACTAAATTTCATAACATTATACTTCTTGATCTGCATTTCGCAAAATAATTGTATTCTAACGTAACGACAATTCACTAAAGATTTAAAAGTTATAATTCAAATCTAGCTATCTCCAGCGGAAATTAAAAAATATGTATACAGCGTAAGATGTCAGTCTGCTTTTATTAATATCAAAAAAGTGTACTTTAGTTAATTTTGAGATGCCTTAATATTTTGGATGGAAATTTACGAATGTTGTAGGACATGATCATAATTCTCTAAACACGTAAAGAGTCTACTTTATGTCATGTGAATTGTGAAGTAGTATATCTGTTATTTTGTTTCATGGCACAAATGATATCTTTCAATATAGGACGATATGTGAATCTTGAGAATCATAAGTTGTGTATAATCGCCTAGTTAATTTTTAATTTGGACTTTTAAATGTTTGAATCGTGCACAATCTAGGTTTGTTAAACGTTTTATACGTAAAACTAATTTAATATTCAATCTCTCTTTATGGTTTCAGCTTCCTCTTCTTAGTTCTTGCTGTTACTCTGGAATTTTTGGTCATCTCATCCACTTTTTAATCGGCTTTTATTTGCCGCGTTTGATCAAACGTCTTTAGGCCACAGCTTGCACCAGCTTCACCAAATAGTTCTTGCGGCACCTTTACCCTACCTAAGTAACTAGAGTTTTAAATTAATAGTAGAACCCCAAACTCCTTCTTTGAGTATTTTAAGTCCAGCAAAATATCATTTTGGTGATCATAACCACCAAACATAATTGAAAGAATCATTTGGACTTTGAATCTTCCCACGCAGGTAATTGTGGAATAGTCCTGTTTGGAAAATCTGTGGATAGCCTTCATTTTATTCATAGCCGTTAAAGGGAGTAAAAATCAGTATATATGTAAAGCATATTGATAAAAATTCCATATGTCATAAGCTATATTATTATAAGAATAAAGAATGGTAAAAACAATATTGTGCCGTTGTAGATGTTATTTGAGTGATTTAGCAAATTGTAATATATGTGTTTTGTTTAACAAACTATGCATAAAATAATAAAAACAAGAAATAGATTAAGAATTAATTTTGTCGAAAATAACTTCAGACTTTTCTTAACTAAAACAAAATTAAACCGTAACATTAATAAATTATTGAACAAAATAGTTACGTTTAAATCACATACCAAGACCATCAGAGATTTTTTAGCTATAAAAACACTAGCACGTCAATTCGCACACAATAAACTTTTATGTTAAACAGACAAAGAAATGTATTAGCTAAAGAAGAAACTACTATATATAATAATTGTTGTAATGAACACAACTGAACACCTGTTCCACCGTGTACGACAGCCGGGTTCTCTGTATGCTCCATAGACCGCCGATAATTTCCGGAGTAATTACGCACGTCCAAGCCATTCTTTTCCCATGCACAGTCAATTAGTTAATCATGCGTGATTAGTAAAGGACCAGTAATAAGGTAATTAGTTCGATAATTCCTTCGACTGTTCAAATAATTTTAAATAATTTATCTCTAATTCGTTTTGTTCGAATATTTGTACATGTAAACATTATTGTAGTTTTACATAGTTATTGCATGGTGATTGTAAGTAGCGGTACATGTATGACAACTGTGAAGTATTGTTTTATGGTAACTCTTAGTATAAGTTTAGTATAAAAACCACAATAATTGTTTAAAAATTCTCATTAGTAGGCGTCCTTAAAACACATCAGTTTTAATTATTCCATATTAAGTTATACAACTTAGTATAAGTGCAAAAATTACCTAACAAAAAAATACCTACAAATTCCACAACAAATTATCCAACTATTGAGTATAAGTGCAAATAAATAACTATATCTACTTAAATCGTTTGTTACAAGTTTTCTGTCTCTAACTATGATTCTGTGCATTTCTAACTTTATTAAATTGTTTCTTTTCTTCCTTTGACACGTTAGTTTAACATTTTACATGTTGTTTTTTTAATTATTACTACACTGTTAGAACTTCTTCTTGATATAATAACTATCCTTTGTTGATTTTATTTGATTTCATAAGCTTATTTCCAAAGTTAATATAATGATTCTTCAGAGTTTTATTTTCAGGCTGTTTCTTGACTAATTTAAATAAATAATGGTTTCGTATTTAATTTGACTACATATATAATTATTCATCCGTGGTTTAATAATTTTAAATTCTTTTCTATGGATCTTGACTTCTACTATAGTATATGATTTTACTAAATACTAAAGAATATATCAACAGCAGACAGCGTCAGTTTGTTTATTTCAGCTTATTGTAATCAGTGCTGTAGCGCTGCGTGAGCGGGAGGGGGCGGGGAGTGAGCGGGAAGAGAAGACTCTGTCCCACCCTCCCCGCTACTACTGACGGACACCTGCACGTTCACCCGGACCATGATCCATAATGACAACACTATTCACAGACGCATCCCGGACTACGTGTCCTTGCTGGCCACTCTTGTAAAGGCATTATCTATAGGTGTTTCTGAAACATCTGGTATGCAAGTAGGCTTATCGACTAAACACTCTAAGCATTTTGCTGCCATCAGTGTTCTATACCCATACATTGCTGCACTCTATATATCCAATAAATTGACATTTACAACACCAGTAAAAAAATAAGTTATCAATAAGTTCAAATACGAATTTTAGTCCTGAAAAAACTTTTTTTATTCTTTAGTATATTTTTATTTCTTTAATAACTCATTTACAAATTTATCTATCGGGTTGCTCAAAAATCTATCAATTGGTAATAAGTAAAACTTCTTACCTGTAGTAAATAAATGATATTATCAACATGTCGGCTGAGTTACAATTAAAGATGAGACAATCTTAGCCATTAAATGAATTTTTTGCGTGTATAGCAACACCTCCAGCTCTCAAATTATTACGGTTTATGTAAAGTGAGTAGTTTTTAATTTAATATAAATTAGCCTCCTCCTCGCTGGTGTTAGCTCTTCGTTGATGTAGACTACCTGGTCAGTTGGAAAATCCAAATGTCTCGTAGAGAGGTTTCTTTTCACTCTGCGTTTTCTCACTTCTTCTTTGTCGATCCGGTGAACAAACTTGTCGATTATTCCTGGCGGGGAGTTATTGGGGCCTGCTCTTCTTCCCAATATATAACAGGCATCTATCATGGTAGTATGTCACTGTCAAGTCCTAGGCCTTCCCGACGACATATTCATTAGCCCGCAGCGGAATACCATGTATTTGCACTGCATTACTTCTAGAGCACTTCTCCAATTCCTCCGCACGCTTTTACAGGTCCTTTACCTTTATTTAATTTTAGATGTTTTTCATCAGATTGTTAGCCAGAGGGAGTCATTTTGAGTTTTTATTGTCTCTGTGTTTTCATCTAGTTTCTAACTTAAATAATCGTAAGACTTATTAAAGTTATCTTCGTGTGCCTTCTGGGTATGTGCAATTTGTACTATCTTCTTCATTACATCATCCAGCGTAAGGTTGCCTTCCTGAGCCTGGGAGTCGACTCGTACTTTTTCTCCTGCTTTCACCGCATGGCTTCATCTCCAGGGCAGACTCTCCATTGTGACGCAATCAATGACGGCCTTGCTCATTTTAAGGCAAACTCTTCTTTGCATCACAACACAATAATGTAAGTTAGTTTTGCTTTATAGCTTTGCAGCAATCACCACAACGAGTAGAATAGTAGGCTTAAACGCGTCAAAATATATAACCACAAAACACGGCAAGATGCTCAGGGGCAGGACACGAAAGGCAAGTATAACGCGAACTTTAAACTCTGCCAAGTACGGGGCCCGCAGCACTATCACAACGATTCGTCTTATCTGAGCGCTGACTCATATCTTGGAAACCATATGTAATACAAGTTATCCAGTTCAGTCGAAAAATTGCTTATACAATTAAAATATTGAAACTTCGGCCCCGATGTGGAAATCCCTTTCACTTCAATTAATAAATGTCACAATGAAACTGGCTGGTCTAATAATACATGTCTACAGGTGAGTGAAGGAGAGGTAAAGTTACAGATCGATTGGCTATTATCAAAGTATCTGATCAATCAACAATCAATGTAACATATTTATTTCAGATATCCAAGTATTCGATAATCTGATTGCATATGATTTGTTGAAGTTACACCCCTCAAGTTACATCTCCACTTATCTATAGTTACGCTTAGGATAAGCAGCTGAGAAATATCTCAAGAAGCGCTTAGTCCTAAGGGACCTTTACATTTGCTTCCGGAGTGTAATAGTTTTGGTGATGCCACTTTTTGACTAAATATGGTTCTGCACAGTGACATCGAAATATTAAAAAAATTTAATTGTGTTATGGCAGTTTTATGACGCAGTGTCAACATAACACCTAGATTATAGTCATGACACGTGAGGTTATTTAAAATATTCCGTGTCCTTAATATTTCAAAATTTCAGTAATCGGTAATATAATTACCAATGGCGTTGTGTAGCGGGTACAACGGTTATCGCAAGATAACCAGGTCAAGCAACGTCGAGCGTGGCTGCTACTTGGATGGGTGACCGCTGAGCAGATCGCATCTCAGCTGATCGACAGCTGTTCGCCTGCCCGGCCATCGGTGGTGGTTCGGGTCACCTTTTAAGCCGTTGGTCCCCAGGTTAAGTGTTAGAGAGGACTTCCTAGCCCTAACTTTGCCTGAAAAAATAAGATTACTTTACTAATATAATAATTTGAATATAGAAATATAATCCGATATCTTTAGATTTTTCTAATTTATTTTATGGTCCTTATATTGATTGGCCCAATCAGAACTGAATAGCATTATTTCATATTCTGGTGAAACCAAAACCATCAATTCGTTAACTGAAATTCCTGACAACGTCTGATTAGCAAGATTAGGTTATGCAGTCCAGTTGCATGTTTGGCTTGACCCTTTATGTTTAATTTAATATGATAATCTTGCACATGAAATTAATTTGATTGTGAATTGGTTTTTCGACCGTTAGAAGGAAATAAATACATACCGGTAACACATTTGTAGTGGTTTTTTGAAAGTGCTTAATTGTTTTCTACCACCAAGTGGAATTCTTTTAGAATCTGAATTATGGTCTGTATTCCGCTGTCCGTTTAACTCAAAAACGGTCCACGTCTTATGTTTTATTCTTGCCGTCCACCAACATTAAAAGTAAAATTGTACAAAATGTATTTTGAGATTTCATTAGATTTTAACACCTATTTCGTTTATGCAGAAAAAAATTTTCTTTAGATAATTTAACCTAAAACAACATTTTTCAGTGGCAAACTACATTAACCTTCCTGCCACAGATGCACTGGAGACTTACATCGCGGCCAGACCAATCAACACTGACATCGTTCATGCCACTCTTCCCAATCAACACGATCTGGAGCGGGATCACTCCATCCACGATGAACCGTGCTCTTAAATGCCTACATTGATGAATTAGCATCCCTACACAATATCAAGGTCTTACACTTTAATAGGATCGGTCGCAGGCATTTCGCAAGGCACAGTCTGCACCTCTCAATGAGAAGAAAACGGCTACCTGGAATGATTATAGAGAGCTTCGCTCTGCTGAGACCTGTACCTCCAGAATCCGAGAAGGCACTCCTAATGACCGCGGTCTCTTGCTGATATCTCTCAACGGTTTCCAAGGTTCCAGCTTGTCTCGTATGCGAAGGCAGCCAGAGTGTCAACTACACCTGACATAGACTGTCCAAAAGAAGGCTCTCCTATTTAATAAACTGTTCTGATCAAACATGTGTGAAGCCGACCTATGGATGACCTTAAATCCAGCTCAAAAATGCAAAAAAACTCAATATCAACTTAAAAAACTCAAAACAATAAAAATTAAAAATTGGCATCTATAACAATAAACTTTATTCACCAAAACGCCCAAATTTGCAACCAAGAAGGTTGAAGATCATGTGTGAAGAGCTTAATCCCGATGCGTTTATAGTCTCAGAACACGGTTTCATATCCGATTCAATACATCTTTTCAAAATTCCAAATTTTGAATTGGCTATACATTTCATTCGAACCAGCTATAACAGGGGTGGTGTGGCGATTTTTATGAAAAAATCCTCAAAATTCGAAGTTGTTAAGATTAAAAACAATCCAGACATGAATTTTTAAGTGAAAGCATCACAATCTTGTCTCTCAAACTCATCCGAAAGAATAAATACCGTTGGGTTGTATAGATCCGCCAATGGCTCTAGATATTCTTTTTTCGAGAGATTGGAACACCTTATGATTGGTCTCTCTTCTAAATCAACGAAGTTTGTATTAATCGGCGATTTAAACATTAATGTTTTGGATCACATCGACCCCCTTACTAGCGGCTTTGCGATCTTCTAAATTCCTTCAATCTAAATTGGTCCGTGAATTCGCCAACAGGAGTGAAGGAATACGCGCACTGCCATCGACAATATGATCACCACCATTCCTAACACGTCAGTTTCTGTATTATTTCCTCGATCCCTAATCATTTTGCCCAGGAAGTTGTGATTCATTGATTCAAACTAGAAAATAAAAATCCAAAATTCAAAATTACTAGGGCAATTACTTCCCAAAACAATTGCTAACTGAATAGATGTTTAAAAACCGAGTCCTGAGCGTTTTTGAACGGGTGTGGAAATGTCGACGACATGTATCAGTCATTTAGTGATACTTTTAGTCACAATCTGGATGTTGCATGCTCGCTCAGGAAAAACACAATAACAAGCTGCAGGATTCATGGATAACTAAAGGAATTCTTGTATGTTGAGAAAGGCTCCAATAGTTCTACAAACGTTTCATTAATACTCAAAAAAATGATTTCAAAATGTTTTTAGAAGGTATCGGAGAAACTATAAGAAGATCATATGAGCTGCTGAAGCTCATGACATCAATGAGCCTTGGGTAGCTGTGTGAATATTTAAAAACGGCTTGGAAAATAATTAATAACTTTTCTCGAGATGAGGGTTCCACATCTATTGCAATATAAATAATAAATGAAATTGTTGAAGATAAATTAAAAGTGGCAAGTGAGTTCAATAAATACTTTTCAACCATTGCTTTTACGAATTCGTCATTTAGAATACTCGGTCTCACTGAGGAGAGACTAGGGTATATGTTGCGTCCGTGGCTTTGGCTCCTGTATGTGAGGAAGAGGTATCACGTGTCATACAGAGACTGAAATCAAAAAAAGCCAGTGACGAAAATGGGATGTCAGTTTGGCTACTCAAACGCTGATTTAAGCATATTTTGAGTCCTCTAACAAAATTGATACATTTTTATGGGAAACTGAAAGATCACCTCGATTTTCAAAAAGGATGACCATTGACTCACAAGCAATTATCGTCATCAATAATTGTCAATACTTCCAGTTGTGCATTCCCGAACGGTATTTATCTCTGTCTCTTGTCTCATATTCATATATATCACTTGCTCTGGTTAAGGCACATTTATACAAAAAATATAAGGGTGTTTCTAAGATATAGAGACATGGTAAATCAACAGTTGCAAATTTTTACACGCTCTCCTGTACGACTCTCTGAAGTTTAAATTAGCGATAATGCGGATTGCTTTTTTGTAATTGGAAAACTCTCAAAAAATTGTTGTTTACGCAGGCTTCCCCCGAAACGATTCCGTACGAAGGTTGGGGATAAATTAGCCCGTAGTACGCCGTAATCAGCACCTGACTCGGGCAATATTTTTACAAAGATCTTAAGACTCCTCAGGATAATTTGGCACAAACATGATCAATGTGATTTTCCATGTCAACCCTCGATCAAGGTTTATTCCAAGGAACTTTAAAGAATAGACTTCCTCCAATAATGTATCTGCAACCATAACAGCAGGACCTCTTTTAATATCTGTAGAACGCATTGAAACGTTTAGGCAATTTAATTTTGATGAGTTTATTTGAAGATTGAGGCTAATGAAATGTTGGATGCAATTGTTAAGGTAAACAAAGGTCTGTATTTCTAAATTTTGTTTTGTAATTCCTTTGAACAGAGAGTCATCTCATATGCGTACAGCACAAGCTTTCCATGCAGCAGTGATGACTCAATGTCATTAAGATATATAATAAAAAGAATTGGACTGAGTATTAATGCCTGGGGAACTCCATAGCTCAGTGCAGTAGGTTTTGAAATTTGATTCGAATTTGGACTTCCTGTGTTCCATAGTTTAAGAATGAAGTAATCCATAAAAGCGGCATTCTACTAGTGGGATTCTACTTTGTTAAGCAGTGTTTTGTGGTCAACCCAGTCAAATGCTTTAGAAAGGTCAAGAAATATACGTAATGTGTGATTATGACCTTCAATTCCCTCTACAACCATATTGATAAGATTCACTTTAGTGGTTTAAAAAACTTCGTAAAAATATCGAATATCTCGAGAATGGGTCTATCTGTTTTTATTCAAATTAATGGTGGAATCAAAACATAAATCTAGACATAAAAGATCGAAACTATCTGTTTGAACAAGAGCGAGTTTAAAGATTCATTTATGTATATTATCTTTTTTTGACTGTAGTCTCAGTTATTTTATCTTATAACGAAGGCAATTCGATTATTTTTCTTATGCCAGTATACTATATTTTGATGTATGTAGTACCTACTATTATAGTCCTTCATATGTCAGTTTTGTCAACATATCCCTATAATAACTAATGATAAATGTTAACCCATTGTATTAACGTTAAACTGATACGATTGGTGATGATTAACATTTACATTTCTGAAATGCTGTCCCGGGTTATGTTTTAGAACATTTCAGATTCTTCCTCCAACTTGCTTTAAAAGTTACTTGTGTATTTCCTCAAATAACTGTCTCT
Source organism: Homalodisca vitripennis (assembly GCF_021130785.1). Classification (NCBI taxonomy): domain Eukaryota; kingdom Metazoa; phylum Arthropoda; class Insecta; order Hemiptera; family Cicadellidae; genus Homalodisca; species Homalodisca vitripennis. The sequence goes on along the minus strand of NC_060213.1, from coordinate 98,908,243 downwards.
AGAAAAAGGAGCTGTTGCAGGTATGGGTTCTTGAAAAAGAATGCAGATATAAAAAATTATAAAATTTTTTTTTTTTAATATTTGGAGCGTGTATGGTAAAAATTGGGTATTTCCCAGATTCTGAGATTTCCTTCAAAATATGATATACAGACATAAAAACGTTCGTCAATTGACCATCGAAACATTTGCGCGGCGTAGATGTCGTTGGTGCTCCTAATTATGCCAGGTGTCATATATGATGAAGATCAGATATTATTAAGAATCTTACAGAATCTCAAGAAGTAAGACATTAACATCTTATACCTGGAAGATTTGAAGAACATCTGGGAGTACTTCGAGTAATTAATTTCGGTTCCTCGAGAAGTCTGGATCTCCTTGTCCAGTAGAGCCTTCTCACAAGTCAATTATGGCAAGTCACAAAGTAATTTAAACCATAAATGTGTAAAGTATTGCTGGTATTTGCAATATCGGTACGTCTTGGTGACGGATAGTGCAAACGCAATATTTGTATAACGTATAATATGTTACTCTACGGTTTCAGTACGTTTATAAAAACAGACAGATGAAATTGAAATAATTATTGAAAACACAATTATACTCGTATTGTGTTTCAAAGTTTTGAACAAAACAGACTATTTCCAGTTGTTATTTATTTTAGACCAATTTAGCTATTTCCTATTATTATACTTCTGGCAGAGTTGAGTAATTTTTTGATCATAATTATTTTCATAATTTAAATGATTTTATGTTTTAGGGATTGATTATTTAAAGGCATTGGACAAAAATGTTATTGGAAGAGGAAGTAGAAGAAAATATTCCTCAGTATACTTATGATATAGTAGATTTCTTTTGTGGTCAAATCTAATTTGAATATTATGAAAAGAATAAATGTGAATCAGTGATTGATTACTTGAAAGCACATAGATTTTATTAGAGGATAACATATGTAATTAATTTAAATAATCGTCCTAATATGATGTAAAAATATATTGTAGTATGTTGCAATATAACTTGATTTCGTAAGAAGGACAAAGTTTTGCACTAGGGGGCGAAATAAATAGCTACGGCCCTGGAGTGCACGCAGCCTTGGCCATGGATATGAGTCAGACCGAATATCAGTAAGACAGCAGCTGCCACATCACCTACCTTGCTCAGCTACATGTTATCTAGCAAGTGGTTTGCAGCTTGCTAAATCAGTAATTTTTATCTACCGTACCTGTTTTCTTTTAGAACCTTCCAAGAAACTGATGTGCTGAATCATTGTCGCCGTCCTCATAATGTCATTCACCAGGGAAGGATTTTTAGCCATCGTGGATTTTAGAAAGCGACTTTTTAATTGTACCTAAATGACGCGCAAGTAGCGAAAATTGCATGTAGTTCACATTTCAGGTTTTGCATTTCTAGTTCAAATGAATTACGAGTATATTTCCAACTCAACATTGGAGCTTGCTCTTTTGCCTAAGACACAATATAAATAGCCCTCTATATATATATATATATATATATATATATATATATATATATATAGAAATTTTTGGACTCAAAGCAGTATATTTTTTAAATTGTATGGGTGTAGATTGTGTTATTGAAAATTAAAAACTAAAATAAACATCAACATTTCAATACTTGCATTATAGAGTAGTTGCCACCTGTATGAAAAGGCAATATCAGTATCGTATACCTTATCAGTGAGAAATGTATATGATGTTACCTTGAGGATTTTCTATCATAAAAACTGTATTTAGTGTCTCGTGTATTGCTTTGTGACACAGAATAAATAATTTGGCTTTTTCTTGCTGCCATGATGTTACAATAAGAGGTGTTCGTTACCTTTGTTATGCTTTCACTGTATTGAAAATAATATTTAAATTAATTAAACACAAGATCGTGCTGTCATAATACATTGTTTACACATAATAGAGGAATACATTTAATTGGCTCGTGGAATTTACATTACACAACTTTAGAGACCAAGACGGGATTTTATTCTGCTTTAATGACCAGTGGTGCGTAGTTCAGGAGGATTTACGAAATAACACAAGGCATATGTTCATCCTTGGGATCCTAGGAATGTCTGTAAAATTTCAGTACAATCGGTTGAATATTTTATACGTGAAAGAAAAATAAACTACCAAAGGCACTTTCGCACTTATAATATTATTAGGATGACTAATAAGGCGTAAACAATTCATACTAATTTGAACTGCATTTATTGTTTGTTCTTAATGGTTCACATTTTGTAGTACACCTTCATGGGAAACGAATTACAGCCAATGGAAGGAATTATTACTTACATTTTACATAAAAATGTTCGTAGTATGATACAAATGTTTGATCTCATTGTATTTGAGTTAAGTGCATTGGGTCAATTTCCAAATATTGTAATTTTAATTGAAGTGGATAAATACTAATAAAGTAATGTTTTATCACCTACCCAATTAAACTAATTGTACGTACAAATGAAATGTATTGTGCTGGAGGTGTAGCAATAGCAAACATTCGAAAGATACCTTTTATTCATAAGTTACCAAAATCAGTCAAATTTTAAATCAGCTGATGGTCTAGATTTGCATGTCAAATTTTAAAACATAATTTTATTCTTTTTTCTATACATATAATGCATGTATGGACCAATCAGTTTATTTCCTAATTTAAACTAAAAAAAATTTATACTAAAACTATATAAATAATTTAATGGGCGTTGTTGATGTGCTTTTATTAAAAAAATTTTTTAATGATATCGATATGATGGTTGGCTTTGGGTTTTAACCTTTAATAAACCAACCAAGATGAGTAACAAAGAGATCTTGTCTATGTGTATCTATCATGTCTAGTAGAGGACGCCGGTAGGCCTGATCCTACACTAAAAAAATACTGTAAGACAACATATAGACTAATTTAATGCAAAGCAGTTTATCTTATATGTAGTGACCATAGTTTAGTAAGTTGTCTTCAATTAATAAGAGAACCGAACATATTATACCTCCCTGGTAAGCAATAATGACTTAGTTATTCAATTTATAAATTAATCTAAGTCTAAAAAATGAACTAACAAGGTCAGACTGGCTAATAGCAATAGGTCTAATACATCCTTGTTGTTCTTATCGAACTACGGAGCCCCGCCCTGCATCATTTAGCGATTCATATTTGTGTTGCATATTAATCCCGCATGACTATCAGCGTTGGTAACTACATCAATACCCTCTCAGGACTATAAACCTGAGAACGCAGTTTCGAGTTCTCGTAGTACCTCAGTGAACTTTTTGCTAATCTGTAATCCTATTTTAACCTTTTATATTTTATCACCTGTTATTTTTTTTATAAAATCTGTACTTGTTTATTTATTTTTTTAATGTATTGAATGTTTTAATTTAACCAGAACATCAGTTTGTAAGTTTCGTTTTCTTGATTGGGAAACCAACAATTTTATTTAATAACAATAAATACATGCTACACTTTAAAATCTAGTGAAATTATTTGGCGCTGCCTAGGAATGAACTGTGAAGCAACTATTAAGTCGACCTCCGAGGTGAACGACCGTTACAATAGTAAACTGTATACATTCGGGTCCACAACCTGTCACCCGTATGAGTGCTTCGACATCCCCGCGGATGAGCTCATCGTTACCGGTTACTCATCCCGCAACGATCCACGAACCCTAGGTATCCCGCTGATACCTACTGCAGCGTCTATCTGACCATCGTTCGCTACGGTCGTTACATCATTCCCTGATGTATCATCTGCCGAAGCACTTCCCTTTTCGTCATATTTCAGAGACAAGGTAAAGTGTGTACAGGTTGAGAATGCCCTGTCTAGCAAAACTCAGATACACCAAGGTGTCCTTCAGTTATCTAGCTTTGGCCAAAATATTTTTAATCTCTATATCTCTATTAGTGATTCAGCTGATGACAGGACTATTTTTTAAAGAAAAAATAAGCAGTTGAATTAGTAATAAAATCACTTGTGGTTTTAATTAAATGCATACAACATTTTAATAAATTGAGTTTGTAAACATACTATTCAAACTAATACACCAAATTATGCCGTCTGCAACATAAGTAACCAATCATAGCAACTATGATGGCGGATGACAAATAGTGGAAACAAACTCTGCAAACTTCCTTGGAATACAATTCGACGGGGGAGTTGACTTGGACCGATGGCATGGACAGCATTTGCTCTAGAGTTAACTCACATATTTATACCTTGTATAACCTAGCACAATTCCACTCACCAGAGGAAATGAGAACACTCTATTTTTTTATCCATACTGATCTGGATTATAACATAAAACTTTGGGATGGCTGTTTTAAATACAAGCTGGAATGGGTATTTAGACTTAAAAAAGAGCATTGGTTCGGAAGTCAATTTTAAGCCGTTGGTCCCCAGGTAAATTTTTAGCGAGGGCTTCTTAGCGCCTGGTACAATAACCTTTCTTAACTTTTTTACTGATTCGGAAACTGTTGCGAATGAATTTAATTGGTATTTCTTTTCCATTAATGGCCGAATAGTTAAAATTAATCAATTGCCTTCTTGATGTCATAAAAAAATCTAAACCAGAACCTTTCGAAAAACATATTTTGGTGACAACCGCATTTTACACAGTTGAGGGGTTTTTCCAATGCCACTGGGATTATCAATAATTACCCCCCACCCTGATATTCTGGCGATTGGAGTGTGAATGGTGGTATACCTAATAACAAAATGTATGTTTGAGTGTGTTTACGTGTGTGAATGGGCTGGTTAGAAAGGTTTAAAAATATAACTTGTAACACAATTGTATTATTTAAATAAAGAAGTTACTGTTATTGTTATTTTTATTATCAGGATGTCCTGTAGGGATTGGTGCGTAACAGAGACGGACATCACTGACCAGTACAATACATCGTTGGTGTATCGGAGACTAAGGATATCACTAAGTTAGATTGTTTCTCTGCAATGCTAAGTACTGTTGGCCGCCTTGCCACTGCGGACGAGCGCGCGCCGCGGCTACCCGCGCCGTTATCAGTTATGATAAGCTCGATGGTATGCAGGTCTGTGACCGGTATAACGTACATAAAAACAATTTGTCTGAAAGTAAAGCGCCACTTCGCATTCAAACTTTAAAAATGTATCACTGTTAAGTAAAACAATTTCCAAAACTTAAATTCTCTCCTACCAGAAGTGCTCACACACATGCAAAGCCTGGGAAATTGCTAAGCCGTGGGTAAACTGTAACTAGAATCACAAAGCAATACACTACAAACTAAATCCAATTTTCAGTGACATTAAATCATCGAAGGATATTGCGCCCGTTTTCCTCACCATCAAATCATAAATGTTTTCACTGAGAAAGCTAAGAATTATGACTTTCTTTACATTGGTATAAAACAGTTCTAGTGTAGCTGAAAACTGCAAATATTCAATCAATTACATGGAATATTATATGCAATCAAATTCAGAGGGCGAAGCCATGGTAAGTTCTTGTTTATTATAAACCTAAGTTTCAATGCTGATGTTTTTTCCAATAATATTAAAACCAATTTTAATGCTTTTCCTATAACCGTTTTGAAAGTAATTTACGCTGTAAATGTCAAAATTTGGTCCTATACAATTGATTTAAACATTTTCTAATCAAATTAATTCAACACTTATTTCTTTTAAAGTATATTTCTTTTGAAATTACCAATATGGATTTAGAGTAGTAGTAAATACAGAACTGGATGTTATAGATTTTATTAGCAATATTAATGAAAATATAAATGCTAATGAGCATGTAAATGAGCTTTTCATAGGCGGATGTACATAAAGCGCTCAATACTGTCAACCAATCGATTTTGCTGAAAATTGTGTAATGTGGTGTTCAGAGAGTGGTTCATTCTTGGTTTTTCAGTCATTTTACATGTTGACTATGTCAAACACGTTATGGATCAGAGGGAGGACTGTGAGTAACTGGTCTCACTCAGTATATACCAGCTGTGAAGGTCCTAACGTCTATGATCGGACTAGCTGTGACCGATTAACTACATGCATTATAGCTAGAGCTGTACAGTAGATGAACTACATGTATTACAGCTAGAGAATTGTTTTACAATAATTTAATCGGTAATAGTGTTTAAACATCAATTACAATCTAAATAAGGTAAGATTAATCAGTCATAGGATTCCACATGGTTCTGTATTAGGATCAACACTATTTTTATCTGTGCGTGTGTGTCCTTTGCAATGCTAGATTACATAGTTAACTTATAGCATTTGTAGATGTTTTAGTCCTTTTTTATATAAGTAGGACAAATATGAAAGAAATCTTAGCCTGATGTGGAACCCTTTAGCAGGTGATTTTGTAAAAACATAGGTCTTCAGTGTTCAAAAAACACAAATGTTATTTTAAGAGGTTAATTTAACTTACTAAAAATCAAATAGCGTATAAATATTGGATAGTTTATGTTCACAGAGAACTTGTAGAAATTTATCTCAAATTATTAGAATTAGTAAATTAAACGTTAAGGTATAATTTTGACAGGGGGCTTAGTTGGAAGTCTCAAATTCAACAAAAAGAAAACGAAGTCTTGTTCGGAATTAAACTATTCTTTAATTTACGGAAATAAGTCCCTCTCCAGATCATGCTTTATCTTAATTTTGTGTTAGTATATAATAAAATAAAATATGCAACTGTTTCCTTGGGGCGATAAATATAGATTAATTATAAGTCTTTGAAAACTATTCAAAATTGGTATATGAATTGGTATTAAAATAAGTTTTGATAAGCTCCAAATGACAAAAATAAATTGAATATAAATTTTTTCTTTGAAGTTTTATATTATTATAAAATAACCTCTAGTCTAGTCTTTGTTCATATTACAGCACGTGTTAACTCTTAAATTTGAGATAACATATGATATTCATTTATATTAGCCACCATGAGTCGATGAGGATAGAGTTTCTGAGGATGGCGAAACAATGTAGTAGTGAAATTGAGATAACTTGAAGGGATTGGGTGGCAAACTTAATATTTTTAAATAAAACAAACAAAACAAATTACAGATAAGGTTCTAAGAAAAACGTAAGACATACATTGCTTTCATCATGTACAATTTTTAAATTACGCAGATTCTTGCAAAATCCTATTAATATATCCTACTTCCCAAAATGTTGATAAAAATCTATCCTGATTTTGTCTTTTGTACCAAAAGCTTTGATGACCCAATTTACATTAATTTAGATCATATATAATTTTTACACAAACTATGCCATTACAATTGAATATAACCTTATACGTTAAAGAAAGACAAATATGGAAATCTTTCTCCAAAGGTATAATAGTATTTTTTGTCATACAGAACAAAAAACAGCTATTTTATAATTGAGTTTTTTCAGTACGCTAATCTCAACCTCTGTTTTTATTTTAGTACAAGTAACATACAGCTGCTATTTGTGATACGTAAGCTTGACAGCACAACTATTTAAAGTTATTAAGAAATGGAAATTTAAGAAAATGTATATTGCTTCTATTTTTCCCCCGCGCGATAAAAACCTTGTTCATGACACAGAACAGAAATGTCTTTCTTGCCTAGTCAAACTTTTATGCTCGGTTTCATTCGCTCGTAAAACACGAATGTGCATAAAAAATAACCACTTTATCTCTTAGTAATGGAAGCTACTATTTTAGAAAACACGTTCTGTGTATGTAACGCAATCATTAAAATTTCATTCATGAATTAATCACCATCTATAAAACCGACGAAAAGTTTTTATTAGTCTACGGTCCCGAAAGGTAGAAAATTCTTTATTCGTACCTGATAACATTCACAAAAGAAGAATTTAACACACATATTAATAAAATATCATGTTTTTCACCCTATTTCTTTAAGTTATCTCAATTTCACCTATACATTGTTTCGCCATTCTCAAAAGACCTGTCCTCATTCACTTGAGGTGGCTAATATACATGAATTAATTATTTGCTACTTGAAATGTAATAGTTAACAAGTTTTGTAAGATGAACAAGGAACAGACTAAAATTAATGTTTATAATAGTACAAAAACTCCAATGAAAAAAATTATATTAAAAATGATAAGCCTGTTTAAGGATTCCGTCACATGGTATATAAAATGAATAACAATTTTTAAAACCATTCACCTATAAATAGTGTTTAGGATATTAATAGCTCTTGAAAATGACCCTGAGCATTACAAAACATTCCTTAAAATACGTAAGAATATATCGTATTCTCACAAATACTACCAGTATATCCAGATAGATGTTTTGTTTTTGATCAATTATAACGTGTAATACATTCGAAGAAATAGTCTGTGAGGGTTTTACAACGCGAAGAGTCCGCTGAAATCTAATCTTGTCACGCACTTTTAAAATTGAATTTCCACTCTATTTTTTTTTATTTTTACCGAGTGAATAAACCAGTTGTTGTAATTTGTCACATTTTGAAATCTTATTCGGTTGTACTCAGCTTCTTTACAAATCTACTTATACTGCTATTTCATCGTTGTCGTAATATTTACCCATAAGACCAACGTAAAAATGTATTTCAGACTACTAAGCTAAATCCTATGGAGTGATATGCTTTCTTTTGAGATATAAAAACTCTTTGAAACATGTTTTTGGAACAACTGCCCGACAATCTCAAGCCTTAAGACAGATACGATTGTATTGGACCAAAGTAGGCCAGTTGTAAAACATTCAACAATTTGCAAGGTTGCGCAGGACATAAATGCCCGAGGCAACCTTAGAACAAACGCTCTCAACGTGGGTGTTCCATGTCAGCACTCGGTCAGCTCCTGCACGATACGAGCTACCTTCGCCTCACTCACGGGGAAGAGAGCCAGGGACGAGATTGGTCTCACAAATGGCTCCTCGCGATAGCTGTACGGGTTAAATGAGCTGTCTGGTTCAGCCACTGGTTGAGAAGAATTTGTTGAATTCACTTGCCACTTCAATCGTAAATTATTTTGTTTTGAATTTTAAGGGTTGGATTTGAATATTTAGAAAAATGTTTAAAGTTTTTGTTGATTTTAATAATTTCCCATGCACTTTTAAAAAAAATTTCCGATTTATTAATTTTTCTTCAAAATTTCGATTGTGATCCAAACAAGCCATTAGCATTTTTACTTTCGTTTCAATAATTTTTTTTGAAGTTGCGGAAAAAGGTTTTAAATTCTTCGTTTTCAGACTTGTATATTGAAGGATAAAACCGGAGCCTACCTCTTAATTTTAGGTTATCTTGAGTGACCAAAGTATTCCTTTACCATGAGAATGCTCATTGAACATTTGAAATGGGCAAGTGACATTTAAGTGAAAAACAACAGTGTCAAAAAACGCGTTAAAAGCATCGTCCACTCGCTGGAATGGATCTAAGAAAGACCACGATTCCTTCCAGAAAGATTTATTAAAAAGCTGTACGTTTAATGGCTTTAAATCTCGTTTAATTTTTACGGAATGGGGTTTGAATTTTGCTTTGGAATTATTTATGACAGCTTCTTGGGCGAAGTGGTCGGAGATGGCCTCATCCAGCATAGAGACCGAGACATCTGGAATATTTGTGATGACTTTGTCGATGGCTATACTCGACCGTGTTGGTGAGTTCACTGGCCAGATTAAGCCGAAAGACGTGAGAATATCGCGGAGCCGCTGGGTCTAAAACGTTAATATTGAAGTCACCTATAATAATAAACTTCAATAATTTTGAATGGACAAAATTTAGGAGGGTCTCGAATTAAAAAAAAAATGTAATACTACACCCGTTTGGGGATCTGTACAAGCCAACTACTGTTATGTTTCCCAAATGAATTTAGTCCGACTTTTATTCCAGCCACTTCAAAGTTTAGATCACAGCTGTAATCAACATTGAATGGCTGGAAAGTCAATTGGGACTTGACAAAAATTGCCTCGCCACCCCCTTTAAATTGCATTCGGTGAAAATTATTAGCCAATTCGTAATTGCTGATACTGAACATTGCCACAGTATCTGCCGTGAAGCCATGCTCAGTAACAACAAATATGTCTCGATGCAGCTCTTCTGCCATGAGAGCAAGCTCGTAAATTTTATTTGTGGCAGACTGCGCGTTCTGGTGCACAACGGAAAATCATTTAGTTGAATAGTTTATAATGTTGTGACTTTTTGTGAATTTTCTTTTGGTTTTTTAAATTTGTCACTCCCAGGTCCTGATATAGCTATGTTGGATTCACTGAGTCCAGAGTTGGGCAGTTTTTTTTTTTCCCAAGGAAGAAGGACCGGATTGTCGCACCGCTAAGCCGATTTTAACCGCCTCCGCAAATGACTCGTAAGACGTAAGGCAGCATGTGAGGCACAGCAGCGACCGGCCGTCCCAAGGCGGAGAGCGGCGGCGCAGAAGGAGACTCCACGGGCTGTGTTGGTAACGGCTCGGCGGGGGAGGCAGGAGGCGGTGAGGGCGATACACGGATGAAGTGGTTCGCTCCCTGCAGACACTCAACCAGCAGCTCTGCCATCAGATGCATGCTGTCCGGTCTCAAGTGCATACCATGACGTGTGAACGCACTTCTGCCGATGCGGTTGAAGTCCAGAACCCCTGCCCCACGGTACCTGGCACACAATTCTTCTATGTAATTGTTTACCAACACTATTTCTTGATTTATCTGGTGGTTGGTTGGCAAGTCGTGTCTTTGGGGCAGGGTGGAGACAACAACACTTGAGGTTATCAGCTTTGTCCTGATGATGTCCTCAAGATGCCGGTAAATGTTGCGCTGCTGACCGGAGGCGATGTTATTGGTGCCAGCTACGATGACTCAGCAGCTACTGAGTGGGGGCGAGACTTGAGACGTCGCAGCCAGCAGCTCGGCTCCAGGCTTGCAGACGCCCTCCACTTTCATCCCCCGGGTTATCCTCCGCCGCACATGTTTTGAAAAGTCGCGGGTGTGGCTGTCTCCCTCAATTAAAACTGAGGAATATGGCAGTTCAGCTCTGGATTCTTCGTCTGTAGGATTTTTCTTCTTCTTTCTACCGTTTTTCTTTTTCTTCTATTCCCTTCGTTCATTACAGGGCTTACTCAGCTTCTCAGAGGTTGCCAAAGAACAGGTCATTGTACTGTCAGCTTTGGGACAGTAGAAGGTTGGTTGACTGGTCAAGACAGACAGCCGGGATCGAGGCGCCGGTGGACATCGCGGTTGACGCGGGGAGGTCAGCATCGCTCGAGAGCGCGTGCGTCGCAGCAGACTGTGCCGACGAGGCCATAGGCGTCGAAACGCAAGCGGGCGTCGCGGGAGATGCGGCAGGCGGGATAGGTGCAGGCGACAAGGACAGAGTCCTCATGGTGACTGGATGGGGCCCTTGGTGTTTGCCGCTGCACGAGACAAGTCGCGTCGCCTCGGCGTTGGTCTTCAACGTCGCTCCACAGTTCCGCCCCAAACAGCGTCAGGCTATTTCTTCGTTCTTCAAGCAATGGCTGTCTCTATACTTGTAGTTGTGGTGGAGGATAAGAGGTTTTCCATTTGTTGTTTGCTCAAGAGTCAGAGTCATTTTTTGTAATAAATATAGGCACTAATTTATGATATTTAATTAAAATAAATATGGGTATAAGTTAAAATATTTCAATAATTTAAAATCACAATAAACAGCTAAACAAACAAACAAATAAATAAATAAAAGTCACAAACAAAAAACTTTTCCAAGTCAATTTGAAGTGAGTTGAAACTATCTGTCAGAGTTGAGTTGAATTAACATTCGTAGTTAGTAAAATAACTCATTACAGGGGTACAAAAAGGTGACGATCCGGGCGGGATTCGATCTACTGTCCTTCAGACTACCAGCCCTGAACGTTGTCAATGAGCTAGTCCTTACTTGGTGATAAGCAGCAGTCACTAGTACATAGGTCGCAACGAAGAAGTCCGAGGGAAAAGGCACCTGTTGCTAATTATCGAATCGTGTTTGTTGGTTAGTCAAAGTTAGGTTATGAATGAAAAGTCCAATATTAAGCCGCGTTTACACCGACTGCAACTTGCATTGCCAACTGTTGCCAACTGTAGTTGCAGACCGATTTTACTAGTTGGCAACAAAAATTTGGTTTTCCGACTGAAGTCGGTAAAGATCAAAGGCGGTTGCTAACCTCGGTCGGCAATACGAGTTGCAGTGCCAAATTGAGCAGCGACTTGAGTCTGCAACTAACCCCGCTACCTCTTCCACCTATCGGCTCCACGTGGTCGATAGGTATTTAACATTTACTTACCCGTATGTTATCCTTCAGGAAACATATCAAAGCCTCACAAACATCTGGCACAAAGAAAGATATCGCATTTTTTGAAACTTTAAACAAATAACTGATGCTTGTATAAGTCGCCAGTTGCCAAAAATCGCAAAGTTATAGCTAACCTTTCACGCACTTGAATTGCTTTCCTGTAGTTAGTATCCTTTTTACTAATTTTGTGTCCAATACCAACAATTAAACATTCAAAATCGTTGCTTGACATTCTTAAAAAGTTTTTTATACTGCCATCGCATCTCAATTCTGTCGTCAAAGGATCTGTATCATCTCTATTTAAGTCATTCAATAGATCGCTGCCACTATACTTTGCTCTTGCCTGCAATGAAGGTCGAACCCAGAATATTCTCCGTCTTCTCAATTTACCTAGAACAACACACGATGACGCAGCAAGTACAGCCTCTTCCGCACTCGACATTCTGTATACTGTCTAATATTTTGGTTGCAAGTTGCAGTAAAAATTAAGCAAACTGTTTTCATGGTTGCAGATACAGATTGCAAACTTCCATAGACAACTAGCGTCGGCAATCGGAGTTGGCCATTTTTGGTTGCCAATTCCGGTGTAAATGCGGCTTTACTGTGTGCCTTACTCACTTGAATGTCCACCACATTTAAATTGGATTGGAAGTCTAATCACGACCACGTTAGATAATTAAAATTCACTTGACTGATTTTTTAAATTTAAACTTTCAATTAGTAAATTTGAATAAAATTATCAGAAGCGATATAGCGCCAGTGCTACACATTGGCGCATGCGCACCTATCTTTTCCACCTACAAGAAATAAAATTATTCCACTCCTATGAATAATGTATAGGCTTAGCTAAAGCTCAACAAAAAAATATCACTACCTATTTTAGATACGAAAACAGTGCGCTAAAACTTTCTTGTTAACAGTATCCTACTATTTTAATAGCCGACAGTGTTCAAAAACTCTTACCCTATAGTAACAATGTTACACGTAGGACTTAATGTTATGGAAGATATCTCACTTTAAAGCTGCAAAATAAATAATAATAATACTAAATAAATAAGCAGTGAAACAATCTTTCCTTTTTTATGGTACTTACTTTGTATATTTATACGACGAAATATAAACAATTTTTTTTTCTGGTTGAAAAAAAGTTAAAAAGTTCTGGTTGCTTATTAACTTATGTAGGCCTACATTTCCAAGAATCTTGAACGGCCAAAAATAAATTCGTGAATGTGTGTGAAGTTTAACATTAATTTATCTTATGGCGCTAAATTTAAGATGGATCAGTACAACCAGCGCTTAATGTCAAGTTTATAAAAAAACAGGGGCCCTGGCTGGGCCCCACCATTCGTCTATTTCAAGGGACCATGGTGCGGTGGCGGGAAATTGTGGGGTGCAGCCAAGGCTGAGTACGGGCCTGCCTAATGTATGATTGCCTGTCGATTCGTCTTGACGTAACGTATAGAGGGTAAAGTTAGTAAATATGATAAGACATATCATTAATTAATTAATACTAATTATAGAAACTAACTATGTTAATCTGTAAAATAACATAAATGAGTATTATGCAATTTAACCGTCTCACAAGGGAAAATTACCTCCGGTAAGTTACAAACGTGCGTTGGATAAGGTGGGGGTAGCCGGCCTTGCCTGTGATTGGTCCACCGAGGTGGTTGAGGTAGTGGGAGACAAGCGGTATATAAGACGGCTGCACGGAGCACGCCTCCTTCTTGATAAAATAACAGTGCGTATAGTGTATAAACGGTAACAGTGCGCGTAGTGTATCAGCGGCAACAGTGCGCGTAGTGTATAAGCGGTGGTGATCAATTGTGATGTCACAGACTGTGGATCAAAGGTAGGTGGAAATTTGCTATGTTTTTCGAACTTAATTATGGATGTTTATTATATTTATTTCAGCTTAATTATTTCTTTCAGTAAAGAAGAATAACTTATTCAGGTCCATTTATTTAAAGAAGAATCAGAAGATATTGCAGTCATACCTTCTTGCAGATAAAATAATACTAATGTGAATAAAATTTTATTAATAATTATTGTGGTTTAGTAATAATTTTGTATAAACGCGAGTTCATTGATGAAAAATGTGTTATAAAACATATAGATATACAATGAGAATCTAGCAGATCTTCCAGTACAATATTATGATAAATTTCATAAAATATAGATTACAAAATTTAAATGAATTTATTTTGTTCATATTGTGATTAAATTACAATTCAAGTATTCTTTACTTAATTAGGATTTTATTTACGACAGGAAATATTTACAATATATTTTTTTAATTTAAAATTAAATTAATGTATGATTACACATTTTTATATAAAATATAATTTGTACAAAACGAACAAAACAGTTCGTATAGGGAATAATCATATTATTTATTTCAAATATTAATTTATTATCCTAAAAACAGTTATTAAATCTTGTGTCACTCTAATTTAATTTAAATTTATTTTGGAATAACAGATTTAAATTAGTAAGATTAAAATTTAATATTAATATTTTATTATTTGGGGTATTTTACGTTTTCCAATTTTATTTAAATATTTCATAAAACTAAAGGAAAAAAATTAAGTGTAGGCCTATACCTAATACTGTATCTAACTAAATAGTTTCGTTGTTTATCAGTTAAATACGTGTATTCCATATTTAATAATGTTTATTCAGCTCAGCAGTTTTAAAAATATATCATTTTTTACATGCTACAAATTTTTTATATAAACCATGAAAGGAGTACCTACTTGTATTTTACAACTTGTATGAATAGACACAGGTTGGTCAGCAAATATTGACTTAAGGTTTTATACATGAAGACACTCCTATTGGAATTACTATATTATTATTCCTGATTCATGTTTTTGTATTATAGGCATAAAACAACGAATAACTGGTACGAATTTGAAATATAGATGCCTTAACTATTACCTTTTTCATAATCAGCTTTAAATATTTTTTTTAATTTTATTGTTGAATTGATTACAAGAAATGTCACTACTTGTGTTATGTAGTTAATTGAAAGTCATGATTTGTTAATCTTGATACAGAATTAATGTTTTAAGAAAAGTAAATGTATTGTCTTTTATGACAGTACAAGAATAATTGGTGTCGGCCACATTTTATATATTATACTATAATTATTTAAAAAAATCATGATAAGGAAATGATTATTTATTATTTTATATAAAATAATATAGTAAAAAGTACAACACTGGCGTAACGTTACATTATAATATATGTAAAATGACAGTTTCTTACAACAACGTAGCATTAGGGTTGTCTAATAGAATTATGAATGGATTATTTTAATAATTGAAAGGTGAATGTATTGTAAAGTAACGTTTGTGAAAACAGGGAATTGGTAAATAGTATTTTGAATGAATAAATGTGATAAAGATAATTATATAATCACTTCATGAATTCTATATATTGAAAGTAGTTAGGTTAGTTATTTCAGGAAAATGGACAACAGCTGATAACAGTGACATGATTTTTAACGTATATTTAGTGTTTATGGATAGTTTGGTAGATACACCTTTAAGAAATGCAATATACAATCAATATAAAAATTAATATGAACATATTCTCTATTTTTCTTTGTTTAGTATCTGTCTGTCTATGTAATTGTATTTAAAAACTAAAATCTAAAAGTTTTTAAAACTATATATCTGGAAACACGTTATTTCTACAAAAACTTTTCAAGAATAATATTTTCTTGTTAATTTAATGGCAACTCAAAAAGTAACCTAACTGTTTAAATTCGTTTAAAATTAAACGAAAGAGTCTCTGAAATTTTAAAGCCTTGAATACGGGAATTTTAATATTCTAACCATAATATAGCATTTGTTTGAAACGAATATTATAGAGAATGAATGATTAGAAATTATTTAAATAGGCCTATTTCAAAAATTTCCCATCGTAGTGTACTATTTTAATATACAAAAAATATAGGATCTCGGAGGTAGACAAATGTCCGAAATCCTGTTTAGTACTTTCGTACTATCTAAGTTAAATTAATTTGGTATTCCTAAAAAGCATCTACACAAGATACCAATATTTCTTCAAAATGCGCGGTGGCGATATTTCTGTTACTCTTACCATCAAAGAGTGTTTTCTAGGATTATGTATTTGAGTAATTCAATGATTAGGAGATGAAATAGAATACACCTATAACCCTAAAATTATTATATAGTACAACATCGATTTACAAAATTAATTAGCAGTGAACATAAGGAACATTTACTTTAGACCTTGGAATTAATAATTTACCTTGTATTGTATAACCGAATTCTTGTGGAAACGATCTCAAAATTCAAAGTAGACGTGTAGCTTATGTTTTGTCATAAAAGTTTTTAGGAGTATAAGTTAATCAATCCTGGTACATTTCTGTTTAACTATAAGCAATAACGATTGTTGCAACAATATTTTAGTAAAGTAATGCAAATAAATAATAACTAAAGCCTTTAATATACTGTACTTTTAAATACGAGTACAAAGCGAGCTTTGTATGTCTTGGAAGTTTGCAAGTGGCTGTCCGACTTCTCCCCGCTGACGTCACCTGCCGAGCGATAAGGGGAGCCCGACAGTCCAAGCATCTTTTTATGGATTGTGGAAGATTTTTTACATGTCCGGAAAACATTTTTACGACTATTTAAATCTAAAAAATGTTATATAATATTTTACATTTTCGATAACCAACCAGTTTCGCAGCGTTATCAGTGAAAATATCAGAGTCAAACGTCTGATCGCTATAAATATAACGGACTAGAAATTTTCATTCTTAAGTAACATTGTATTTCAACGTTATTCTGCCAAACGATAAAAGGTTGCAGCAATATGTTATACAAGTTAGGTAGTTGTGATTGATTTTGTTACATTTCAATATTTATGTTTATGTTTAAAATTTGCTCACAATTTTCTAGTTTAATTTACTTAGTTTCTAGCTATTAAGACATCTACTTTGATAACTCTTTATTACAGCTTTTTTAGATAAATTAATTCTTTCTGTACTATTAATTATGGACCCTATATTGAGATGTGTTGCACTTACGCGTATGAATTGTTGCTATATCCTATGAATTTTTTAATAGAATAAAAATATATTTACCGTCGTTTTAAGCCAGTATGCAAAATACAGTATAATGGAATTATGACGCTTTATTGCAATATTCGTTGTGCATCATCTCAAATTTTATCGCGTGTATTTGGAGGAATAAACAAAGTTCAATTTTAATATAATTAATTGAATAACGATTATTTTAGTATACTTTCTATATAATTTCAATGTTTTTCAGATCTGTTCGGATATAACCCTTATTAAAACGAGTTTTAAAACCAAATGGATCTCTATTTTCTTACACTATAACTGAACTACATATTGAATCGTAATAGATAGTAGAAATCAGAACTGTTTCCGAACAGATGTCCCTGATCAGTCGTTGGGTCGGGATTTATCGGTGGATGTCGGAACTGCTCGGCTCTGCCCCCTCCACGCTTCGCCTTCACCCCAAGGTCGCTGATCAGCCGTATGTTCGGGATTTATCGGTGGATGTCGGAACTGCTCGGCTCTGCCCCCCTCCACCCTTAGCTTTCTCACCAAGGTCGCTGATCAGCCGTATGTTCGGGATTTATCGGTGGATGTCGGAACTGCTCGGCTCTGCCCCCCTCCACCCTTAGCTTTCTCACCAAGGTCGCTGATCAGCCGTATGTTCGGGATTTATCGGAGGATGTCGGTACTACTCGGCTGTGCTCCCACTCTCTCTCCGAGGTTTCTGATCGGCCCATGAGGAGCTCGTATCAGTGACCTCGTAAAGAAAGAGTGGGGAGCAGAGCCGAGCTTTTTCGAATACTACCGATAAACTCCGAACGTACGGCTGATCAGCAGCCTTGGTGAGAATGCAAAGGTGGAGGGGGCAGAGCCGAATAGTTCCGAATACCACCGATAAACTCCGAACATAGGGCTGATCAGCGGCCTTGTTGTGACAGGTAAGCGTGGAGGGGGGCAGAGCCGAATGGTTCCGAATACCACCGATAAACTCCGAACATACGGCTGATCAGCGACCTTGGTATGAGAGGTAAGCGTGGAGAGGGACAGAGCCGAATGGTTCCGAATACCACCGATAAACTCCGAACATACGGCTGATCAGCGACCTTGGTGAGAAAGCTAAGAGTGGAGGGGGGCCGACCCGAGCAGTTCCGACAAACCCCGAATAAGCGGCTGATCAGCGACCTATGTTTAAAACAGTTCTGATATCTACTATCTATTACGAATTAATGAATACTAATCAATTTCTCTTTATAATTCATTTTACTGTAGGTTTATTTAAAATGCACCTCTAAACTCTTGTGAAAAAATTTACATTATTTAGAACGCATACTGTATAAAGGTTTATCAATTAATTATATTAATATTAATCACGCGTAAATACTTTATTCGGACACCATGAATTATAATTTCTTGATACCTCCGGAGACACTTGGAATAATGTAGGCTTGTGCACAAAAAATATTTCAACAGTTTTCCTAATTTGCACATAAATTTTAAATTACGATAAAAATATGTTTGTTCATACCAGTACATTTTTCTAATGAGATGAAAAATAATTTAACTGAGTTTAGGGCTCATGAAATAGAATTTTAAATACCAGTCTTATGTCCTGCAGTTAAACTATACGTTTTTAAGTTAGCAGTATACGCTATCCAACATGTGTACTTCCGTCATGTATTAACAAAAATTCAGCGCTCCAACTATTTTTCAGATCTGAAACACTCATGTTTGTGATGGTTCAACTCAAAGAATCAAAGGAAAAAAGATTTTACATTGTTTTCAGATGGAAAGTAAATGTATGTTAGATATTTATTATGTCTTGTCATGTATAGTGAACAGGTTTGTTTAAAATTTAACAACAGTTAAAATTTTGAGAACAACAATAAAAAAAAACAAATGAATTGAAAAACGTCAGTGGGGTGCAGAGTTAGTTACATTGATGTCCCCGCAATCTAATTTGAACGAAAAGGAAGAAGGAGAAAAAATAGTTAAGAGTGGATATGTATGTAAGTTAAGTAATAATCAAACTAGTTTTAATATTCATCGATGTAGGTAGGGGTAGGTGAGTAACTTTATGGTATTACTTAAAATCTTACTTAAGTATATATAAAATTGTTTATTATTTTTAGTTTAGTGAAATATTAACTCAGCGGTAAGCGGATCAAACAACAAAAATACGAAATTTCCATTAGCTTCCATATGAAATTCTGGCGATACGGTTTTGTTACAAGGAGCTGCAGCATGACTTTATATATTTGTATTATATATACTTTATATATTTTGCGAGTAGGCTCTTTTTAACCTCCCGGATATTTGACCCCCTCGATTTTTAAGGGTACGCTACTACATGTAACGTAGTTACTTATTTTAATTAGACTTACTTACGTCTTGTCGGGTACTTTGATACTCCGTTGTATTAGTTTATTTGTTTATAACAAGATTAACTTCCTTTAATTAATTACGTTGTACAAATCAAGGTTAAATGAAAGCAATGTAACTGTGGTGTATGTTGTTACACCCTGCTTTAAATTGTGATTTAAACGTATGTTTACTGTACAAAACTACTGGTTGTTTTACTAATATTGTAAGATAAAAGGACAGTGGTAAATTGTAATGGGTTTGTCAGGTAATGATTCAGTCCAATAGAGTATTACTGATTAGTGATACACCCAGGAATCTTTTGTCGGGGAGTATCTGGAACATGGGGATCAGTAGAATAGGGTGTCTAGGAGCCTCCCCCGGGAATATTTTTAATATTAGGTCCTAGAACCTTTATTTTGTAGTGCTTCTCAACTTGTAAAATGGACATTAAAGATCAGCTGTTTAGAGTTTATATTAACACCACTATACCAATAATCACCAGGAAGCTTGTACAGGGATAAATAAAATCCTCTCTGATAAATAGAATTATATAGAGTGTAATTAACTAAAATAAAAATAGAATCATACGATTTACCTGTTTTGACGTATTGCAACCAAACTGCAACTTTGAACATTCATAACTTGGAAACTTGAGATGGGAATTCTTATACGATCCAAATTTGTATACTGGGCAGGTAAAATTTACTGTAATTGATTATGTTGTTTTAGAATCATATAAAAATATTTTTACTAAATTACAATCAACTTTTAATCTTTACCACGTATTATAAAAATTTTGTCATTGGTCTCGTTATAGAGCTATTAAAGTCAATATCTTGGTCGTTTAATTTTGTCAATTACTATTTAAAACGTTTAGTTTTAATCATAGACTAAATTGAGCAGGTTTTGTGAATCTAGCGTGCCTTGCTCGTCGACAGTAAATGAATACGTTCACGTCAGTATAATAGATATATTTTACAAGGTACTCAAACCAAAAGCACAGATAAACGTTACTGTTACAGTTAATTTTACGATACAGTTACTTTACACGGCACGGTCACCACCGGTATAAAGTACTCGGACTCGCTTAACAGTATCTGTAACTGGAACAGTAACTTCATTTTAGGAGTTATTCTGTAACATACAATTCTAAATCAGTAAGAGTACATTTTGTTCTCGATTACTGGGAGAAACCGGTACGGCTAAAATCCAAAAAAAGTAATCAGAACTAACCTCACTTTCATTGATGTGACGGTGAAATCAAAATGTTTAGCATTTGAACAAAATCGAATTATTTATGCATTGCTGTGTATTTTGTAAATTTAAATAGTTATAAATAATATCATACAACCAAATGTATATGTTTCATTATGATGTATTTCAAAGTTCTCACATAGACGATGAAAATGGACTATTAGGCGATCGTGAAGTACTCTTGGGGGGGGGAGATGGGCACGTCCCGTTGGTTTGGTTCGTTCCTCCCGTTGGTACGCCCCTGGGAGTGAGGATGCATGAAAAAAGCTGATTCAGCTACTCCAATACAGCCTGTGTATTCAGTTGGAGGAATTCAGCTGTGCTCGTAGGGCCCAAATACTACCCTTTTAACAAATAAACGCTACCTGTGTGGCGGGTTGCGTTTACGTGCTAGCCGCTGAGATGAAGGCTCAACAATCTTTTTAACAACTTTAAACTCACGATTTCGATTTGCACATTAGTATTGACAAACACGTTATTTTCAAAAACACGTTAAACTACACTATAACCACAGAAAAACAAGGATTAGTCCTATTACTGCTATTATTTGGTAATATTTTATTATTTAATTCCACCACTCTAACTAAACAGACTGATGTTAGCGAGTGTGGTGAGTTATTTGGGCCAAAACGATTCCTGAAAGGAGTGTTTTACCCATGAGTCACAGTAAATGTTTTCTGGACGCAGCGCATAACGCTACCCCGCCACCTCTCCCGCCTATCACCACACACTCAAGGTCACGCGCGCAGTTAAAATCATCAAGCTGTCGTTTTCTGAAGGGTCCCCCGCCCCACTCTTTTTTCTGAGGTCGCTGATCAGCAGTGTTTTGAGTACCCAGAGGAGCTTATGTTTATCATGCCTCTAAACCATACTCACGCAGAATTCTCGTGAACTAGCTCACCCAGTCACCGAACGGCAATCCACAGTCTGCACCTGTTAAGTGTAAGCCCAATAGAGTTACACTTAACACGCGAACCATAACACATGTAACACATGTGTGTTGGGATTTTGGTTCCACAATAACCACACTGTGTCCGTGACTGGAGCCTTTGATGGATTAAGTAAAGTTTGTTCAGCTATTATGTATTTGGATAAAAAATTCAAACCTTTTATATTTTGGAAAGTAAAATAATCACTTAATCCAAATAAATGGATTAGGGTAGATTTTTAAATATTGAACTTGCAGACAGTACTCAATATGTTAAAGTGTGTACATTACTTAGTTTTATTATTTTATTGCTACGCAAATATATGAAAAATTTTAGGGATTCAGTCAACATGTTACTAACTATTAATATTTAAAGAAACATATAATTGAGTGCAAGTTAATAGAACACCTTCACACTACTGCCAATATTGCCGAATTAAGATACACTTTTAGCCAGTTTTTAAAGTTAAAAATAAAAAAATAGGTTAAGCCTTTGTCTAAATTTCACCTAACAAAAGGCACCTGACCACAATTCAAAAATTAACATTAGTATGATACGTAAGTTTTGTCTTTAACGTATTATGGTACAACAACACTACCTTATAAAATTTAGGACTTTTGTACCTATTTACCTGCATTGCGGGGTAATTTCCACGAGATAATTGTGTTGTATTTTATTTTAGAAAATCAAATAAAGAATCTGACGTGTCAAAAAGTAAAACTAAAATATAACAATTTCATGCACTATTTCCTTAAACAACCAGGGTCATCATGAGCATATTATTTTTTCCAAATGGTTCCAAACAATCCTGAGATAAGTGATAGTCACTGAAAAATATACCAATATCTTGATACATTTTAGATTTAAGTTCTAAGATGGTGCCATAAAGCCTGAGAGTAAACTAATTCTATAAGTAATTTTGAAATTTCCCAACAATTTCAGTATTACTTGAGCTATTTTAGGCCAACGTGGAGAAAACGTCTAAAGGGAGACTCAAGTCGAAATACTTTCATTTTCAGTTAACACACTTATGTTCTAATACATTATGGCATTTTCCTATAGTTGATTACAATCCCAATATAAACACACCCAGGAAAGGAAAAGATTTTACACGTAACATGACATTTGTAAATTGTAACTGTCCTTGACAGATTAATATCAAAAACATCTACTACCACTTGGTTATGCTGTGCTAACATACTTACAAGCTATTACCCGCGGCTTCACAAGCAAATTTTAAAAAAGAAGTCCTTAGCACACTTAATAGAGGCACTTTTGACATAATTTAAAGGAATCCGATGAAATTTTTGAAATGCAAGTAGGTCCTCAGAAACATCTACAACTACTTGGTTATGATGTGCTGACATACTTACAAGCTATTACCCGCGGCTTCACAAGCAAATTTTAAAAAAGAAGTCCTTAGCACACTTAATAGAGGCACATTTGACATAATTTAAAGGAATCCGATGAAATTTTGGAAATGCAAGTAGGTATACATCAGGTCCATATTATTTCAGTGTTCATGTTTAAGAAGATTAGAGCTTAAGGGAATGACTGTTATATAAAATTTTACGCCTCTGTAGGCATATCTTGGTTGAATTAATTATATGTACTTCCATATTTGTGTTTTCCTTGTTGCCACGATCTATATAATCCAGATTCATGTCTTGGATACCTACTTCGATCGAAAAGGGTAGATTCGTCAAACTCAAATGTTTACAAATAATAAATACTAAACCAAGATAAGTGTAACTTCTTTAAGTCTAAAGATGAATACCTAGGCAATGATATTGGCAGTTAGGGGTTGCATGTATCAGAAAGTAAAACAAAAAAACATGTGTTGTAGATGGAGCTTATACTGGTACTGATAACTTACTTACATTAAAACATAAAACCAATATTTAATACTTTTATTATTTTGTGAGGCCTTTCGATTTCAAGGATTCCTGACACATACTTTTGGGATGTGTCTGAAGAAGATATCCTTGAAATCGAAAGGCCTCACAAAATAATAAAAGTATTAAATATTGGTTTTATGTTTTAATGTAAGAAAGTTAAAAAAAACAACATGTGATTACAACAATAAACTTTTAAAATAGATGGTAAAACCCTCTCTAATGTTGTGGTATTACCTAGTCAACATGCCTTCTCCGTAACTGTACATAATCTATTCTGACTCTGAAAGTGACAATTCCACGGTTCAAAATCGTGTTTAACTCGTTACCGGCACATACTGAAGTAAAAGTTAAATAAACGCTTTTGTTTGATATCTAAATTAAAATACTGATCAAGCATTGTAAACTTAATATTTTATGAAATTTAAACGTGAACACATGTTTCAGCCAAATTTTTTTCAACTTCAGTTGAAAGTTTAACAGCTGTTTGGTATCGGTTCAATTTAAATTATGAAACATAAATAGTACCACTTTTTGTTAATTTAAAAATATTCCAGGTAGTTTTTCAAATATGTATCTAATTTCAAGTAATACAGTACAGAAAGAATTATCTATATTGGTCCAATTGCTCTCAAGATTAGCGATTAGTAACACATTTTGTAATTCATTTTAATTTTTAAGATTATTCTTGTTTTTGTCAGGAGACTAAAGACACAATTTTATATCTACCGATTAAGCCAAGTCCATAAATATAATAGATGGAGTGTTAAAGAGGTCTGTGAGAGACTTTCTGTAGGTAAAGTATTTCCATGTACAATATGAGTACAATCGGTCTAGAAGTTTTTGTGTGGTTGAGTAACACCCACATAGATTAGCCTACACAAATAGATTTTGTCATGATATAAATCACAATGCAACAACACAATCATGTTATGTTTAATTAATTTAATCAACATTTTAAATTAGTTTACATTTCTGTAAAATTTCTAATTTCATCTTTTTGGTAATAAACTTTTATTACGGAGTCTATTCAGATGATAAGGTTGGAGTTGTAAAAATATGCTTTTAAATTAACTGTAAATTTTATTAAATATTAGGTATGGAGTGCTGGGTTATTAGCATGATCCATATGTAAGACAAAAGTGTTATCTTTTACTACAGGTTTAAAGATTGTTATAAAAACCTACCTTAGTTGTCTTATGACAGAATTAGGCTTTTCAGACCTACATAGTAGGTGTATATTCTCTTGATCGTAGGAGTAAGTCAAACTCAACCATGTTGACAAAACCAAAAATACTCATACACGTGCAAAGTATAAATGAAAGCTATTCGCAATTCCCCTTAACTACTAAGGTTTCAAATTTTATTATGAACTTTGAAAAACTAAGTACGTACATTTTTATACTACTGTTGTTAAATTACGTAGAGGCTTATCATTTAATACATGTTAAGTGCATTAACTGAGAAGCTAAGACTTCGCTTTGAGGTTTTCTACACTGTAAATAAAATAAAATAATTTAATTTTGTATTTAAATCGGTAGAGATATTTAGTAAATTGTCATAGAATATTGGTTAGCAATTCGAGTTATTTCACAGATGTTTACAAAAACGGTTTACACTTTGACTTCAGAGCTCCAAAATAATGTCCTTTACATCTAAAATGGATGATGTAAGTAGAGATTTGAATACATTTAAGTGATTATTACTTTTCTTTAATATGTTAGAAGGTCATATACAGGGATTTTGCACATGGTATTTCTTTTCTTTGGTAAGAAATTGTGTACAAAGTCGCGGTTATCTGGTAACATATACTATATTCTGGTAGTAGTGGGCAATAGGATAATTTAGTTTCAGTAAAGATTGAATTATAAAAATAATTGCTCTTTATATTTCATACATTATATACAATATGGGGGTTGTCTTCGAATCTTTTATTGGTTTGTTAGCCAGATATGTTTATCTAATAGCTATTTTTATTTATAGGATAGGAGTTCATAATTATTACGTTGTTGAATTTGGGAGAGGGGTGTGCATATTTCCATGATAACCTTACTTAAACAATAGCGTTTGAGTCCATGACCTCGTGAAGAAGTAACATTTCTCTTGATGTTTCTTTTGGTGATGCCAATACGGTACAGTTCTTTCTAAATGAGTAAAGGTAATCATGATCAATTTTATTAGAGTTCTGTTCTGTAATTAATAAAGGATAAACAAACAAGTTCTTAATCTAAAAATAAAAACAAATGAAATATATAAAGTCAAGGATTGTTCATAATTGGAAATATACTAACAGACTGGCTTTACAGGATCAATTTACGGTCTATACTTGTATCATGATATTACAAATTAGAAAGCAAATCTGCCCCACATAAACAAAATAATACAAATTATTAATGTTGATGTTTCAGATAAACATGTTTTCTAAGGGCTATTCTCTCCACACACTATTGTATTGTATTGTATTAACATTTATTTATAGTATGTTTTGTGTTCTTTGTGTAAAAAAATGATATTATTTAGATCTTTCAAAGAAGACATAAAAGTACGTTATACTACATTAAATATATATAAAACCGATAATTTCGTAATGTTATGTAACAATAATGTATTACAAATTATTATAATGTTTACAAACACAACCTAAATTAAATGATTAGCGAAAATGTTCCCTTATATCATAATACAAATAATAAAAAAACTACACTTTTGGTAGTAAATAATAAACGTAAAAAGTAGGTGGTATTAAATCTAGCTATATAATATATTTTAATAATCACACAGCCCATATTCCATTATGACCGTCTTCAGGATGGAGGCGTTTAGGTTCATAATTGCTGTGGTATGTGTAGCATTATGTCCCTTAACGACTCCTTCCTGGAGATAGATTCGTCGAGACCTCCAACTGACTTATTTCATAGCAGTCCATATTTAATTTATTATTATCTTTAACATTTATATTTTGTAGATTTCAAAATACCTTCAAGAGTAAAAACAAAGTTTTCGGATTATTTCAATGATAGATTGAAGTAAGGCACATGTATAATTTTATTAATTGCGAAAACAGTAATTCCATGAGAGAGTTGTAGTATCATTTTATAAGTTTTCTTATAAAGATTACCAAAACTTCGTAAAAATGTCTCCCTTATATCAGAATACAAATGATACAAAACTACACATTTAGTATAAAATGAGAAAAGTAAAAAGTAGGTTGTGTTAAATCTAGCTATATAATATAATAGTCACACAGCACATATTCCATCATGACAGTCTTCAGGGTGGAGGCGTTTAGGTTCATAATTGCTCTGGTGTTTGTAGCATTATGTACCTTAACGACTCCTTCCTGGAGATAGATACGTCAAGGCCTCCAACTGACTTCAGTTTCATTGCAGTCCATATTTAATTTAGTATTATGTTTAAAAGTTACATTTTGTAGATTTTAAAATAACTGCATTAGGAAAAAACAAAGTTTATCGGATTATTTCAACGTTAGATTGAAATAAGGTATATTTATAATCTTATTAATTGCGAAAACAGTAATTCCATGAGAGAGTTTTAGTACCATTTTTAATTTTTCCTATAAAGAAAACCTAAATTATTATACTCTTTCTATATCATTTCTCTCTGTATAATGTCTCAAGTAAAATATACGATTATTCGTTTTTTAGTAACAACATTACAGAAAGATACTAGGTGATTTTAAAAATTTTTTTGTCTATTGATATTTTGTGTTTAGATTTTTCTTCAATACAAATTTCGGGATGGAAGTAATTAGGAACATAACTGCTGCTATCATTAAAGTATTATGTTCCTTATCACCTCTTAATTAAGGTAAATTTCGTCGTGTTTTTCAGATATAATGAGTTATTTCCTTTTATAATTAGACCAGTATTATTATTACATTTATTTATAGTATGTTTTGAATTCTTTGTGTAAAAAAAAAAAATGATTTTATTTAGATCTTTCAAAGAAGTCGTAAAAGTACATTATACTACATTAAATATATATAAAACCGATAATTACGTATTGTTATGTAACATTAATGTTTTACAAATTTTCATAATGTTTACAAAACAACATAAATTAATTTATCAGCTCAAATGTTCCCTTATATCATGATACAAATGATGAAAAACTACACTTTTGGTAGTAAATAATAATCGGAAAAAGTAGGTGGTTTTAAATCTAGCTATATAATATATTTTAATAGTCACACAGCCCATATTCCATCATGACAGTCTTAAGGATGGAGGCGTTTAGGTTCATAATTGCTGTGGTTTTTGTAGCATTATGTCCCTTAACGACTCCTTCCTGGAGATAGATTCGTCGAGACCTCCAGCTGACTTTGGATTCATTGCAGTCCATATTTAATTTATCATAATCTTTCACACTTATATTTTGTAGATTTCAAAATACCGTCAATAGTAAAAATAAAGTTACCGGATTATTAGAAAGTTAGATTGAAGTAAGGTATATTTAAAACCTTATTATTTGCGAAAACAGTAATTCCATGAGAGAGTTTTATTACCATTTTGTAATTTTTCCTATAAAGAATACCTATATTATACTCTTTCTATATCATTCTCTGTATAATGTTTCAAGTAAAATTTAGGATTATTCGATATTTAGTAACAAAATTACGGAAAGATACCAGGTGATTTCATAATTTTTGTAAGCCTATTATTTTTTTTGTATCGATTATTCTACAATACAAATTTCGGGATGGAAGTGATTAGGAACACAACTGCTGCTATCATTGAAGTATTATGTTCCCTATAACCTCTTAATTAAGGTAAATTTCGTCGTGTTTTTCAGACATAATGAGTTATTTACTTTTATAATTAGACAAGCATTATTATTACATTTATTTATAGTATGTTTTGTGTTCTTTGTGTAAAAGACAAAATGATTTTATTTAGATCTTTTAAAGAAGACATAAAAGTACGTTATACTACATTAAATATATATAAAACCAATAATTACTTAATGTTATGTAACATTAATGTATTAAAAATAATTATAATGTTTACAAAAACAACATAAATTAATTTATTAGCGCAAATGTTCCCTTATATCATAATACAAAAGATGAAAAACTAGACTTTTGGTAGTAAATAATAAACGTAAAAAGTAGGTGGTTTTAAATCTAGCTATATAATATATTTAAATAGTCACACAGCCCATATTCCATGATGACAGTCTTATGGATGGAGGCGTTTAGTTTCATAATTGATGTGGTGTTTGTAGCATTATGTCCCTTAACGACTCCTTCCTGGAGATAGATTCGTCGAGACCTTCCAGCTGACTTTGGATTCATTGCAGTCCATATTTAATTTATTATTATCTTTAACACTTACATTTTGTAGATTTCAAAATACCTTCAATACTAAAAACAAAGTAAGTAACAGGATTATTTCAAGGCTAGATTGAAGTAAGACTTATATATAATTTTATTAATTGCGAAAACAGTAAATAATTGATAGAGTTTTAGTACCATTTTATAAGTTTTCTTATAAAGATTACCAAAATTATACTTCGTAAAAATATCTCCCTTATGTCATATTACAAATGATACAAAACTACAAATTTATTAGAAAATGAAAAACGTAAAAAGTAGGTTGTGTTCAATCTCGCTATATATTATATTTTAATAGTCACACAGCTCGTATTTCATCAGGACCGTCTTTAGGATGGAGGCGTTTAGGTTCACAATTGCTGTGGTTTTTGTAGCATTATGTCCCCTTAACGAATCCTTCAAGGAGATAGATTCGTCGAGACCTCCAGTGATTTTAGTTTCATTGCATTCCATATTTAATTTATTATTATATCTTTAACACTTACATTTTGTAGATTTAAAAAACCTTCAATAGTAAAAACAAAGTTTATCGGATTATTTTAAAGATAGATTGATGCAATTTATATTTATAATCTTATTAATTGTGAATACAGTAATTCCATGAGAGAGTTTTAGTACCATTTTAAATTTTTCCTATAAAGAATACCTAAATTATACTTATTATTTATCATTCTCTGTATACTGTTTGTAAAAGTAAAATAAAAGATTATTTGTATTTTAGTAACATTACAGAAAGATACTAGGTGATCTCTAAATTTATATTCAATCTATTACTATTTTGTGTAATGATTATTCTTCTATACAAATAATACAAAACTACACATTTAGTAGTAAATGAGAAACGTAAAAAATATGTTGTGTTTAAATCCAGCTATATATTATATTTTAATAGTTACACAGCCTATATTTCATCAGGACCGTCTTTAGGATGGAGGCGTTTAGGTTCATAATTGCTGTGGTTTTTGTAGCATTATGTCCCTTATCGCCTCCTTCCTGGAGATAGATTCGTCGAGACCTTCCAGCTGACTTTGGATTCATTGCAGTCCATATTTAATTTATTATTATCTTTAACACTTACATTTTGTAGATTTCAAAATAACTTCAATAGTAAAAACAAAGCTTATCGGATTATTTTAAGGCTAGATTGAAGTAAGGCTTATTTATAATTTTATTAATTGCGAAAACAGAAAATAATTGATAGAGTTTTAGTACCATTTTTTATGTTTTATTATACAGATTACTAAAATTATACTGCATAAAAATATCTGACTTATATCATAATACAAATGATGCAAAACTACACATTTAGTAGAAAATGAGAAAAGTAAAAAGTCGGTTGTGTTAAATCTAGCTATATATTACATTTTAATAGTCACACAAGCCCATATTTCAACAGGACCGTCTTTAGGATGGAGGCGTTTAGGTTCATAATTGCTGTGGTTTTTGTAGCATTATGTCCCTTAACGACTCCTTCCTGGAGATAGATTCGTCGAGACCTCCAGCTGACTTTAGTTTCATTGCTGTCCATATTTAATTTATTATTATCTTCAACAGTTACATTTTGTAGATTTTAAAATAACTTCAATAGTAAAAACAAAGTTTATCGGATTATTTTAAAGGCTAGATTGATGTAAGGTATATTTATAATTTTTATTAATTGTGAAAACAGAAAATAATTCCATGAGAGAGTTTTAGTACCATTTTTAATTTTTCCTATAAAGAATATCTAAATTATACTTATTATTTATCATTCTCTGTATAATGTTTCAAGTAAATCAAAAGATTATTCGTTTTTTAGTAACATTACAGAAAGATACTAGGTGATCTCAAAATTTATATTTAATCTATTACTATTTTGTGTAATGATTTTTTCTTCTATACAAATAATACAAAACTACACATTTAGTAGTAAATGAGAAACGTAAAAAATATGTTGTGTTAAATCTAGCTATGTAATATATTTTTAATAGCAACACAAGCGCATATTTCATCAGGACCGTCTTTAGGATGGAGGCGTTTAGGTTCATAATTGCTGTGGTTTTTGTAGCATTATGTCCCTTATCGTCTCCTTCCTGGAGATAGATTCGTCGAGACCTCTAGCTGACTTTAGTTTCATTGCAGTCCATATTTAATTTATAACTATCTTCAACAGTTACATTTTGTAGATTGTAAAATAACTTAAATAGTAAAAACAAAGCTTATCGGATTATTTTAAGGCTAGATTGAAGTAAGGCTTATTTATAATTTTATTAATTGCGAAAACAGAAAATAATTGATAGAGTTTTAGTACCATTTTATATGTTTTCTTATAAAGATTACTAAAATTATACTGCATAAAAATATCTCCCTTATATCATAATACAAATGATGCAAAACTACACATTTAGTAGAAAATGAGAAAAGTAAAAAGTCGGTTGTGTTAAATCTAGCTATATATTACATTTTAATAGTCACACAAGCCCATATTTCAACAGGACCGTCTTTAGGATGGAGGCGTTTAGGTTCATAATTGCTGTGGTTTTTGTAGCATTATGTCCCTTAACGACTCCTTCCTGGAGATAGATTCGTCGAGACCTCTAGCTGACTTTAGTTTCATTGCAGTCCATATTTAATTTATTACTATCTTCAACAGTTACATTTTGTAGATTGTAAAATAACTTCAATAGTAAAAACAAAGCTTATCGGATTATTTTAAGGCTAGATTGAAGTAAGGCTTATTTATAATTTTATTAATTGCGAAAACAGAAAATAATTGATAGAGTTTTAGTACCATTTTATATGTTTTCTTATACAGATTACTAAAATTATACTGCATAAAAATATATCCCTTATATCATAATACAAATGATGCAAAACTACACATTTAGTAGAAAATGAGAAAAGTAAAAAGTCGGTTGTGTTAAATCTAGCTATATATATTACATTTTAATAGTCACACAAGCCCATATTTCAACAGGACCGTCTTTAGGATGGAGGCGTTTAGGTTCATAATTGCTGTGGTTTTTGTAGCATTATGTCCCTTAACGACTCCTTCCTGGAGATAGATTCGTCGAGACCTCCAGTGACTTTAGTTTCATTGCTGTCCATATTTAATTGATTATTATCTTCAACAGTTACATTTTGTAGATTTTAAAATAACTTCAATAGTAAAAACAAAGTTTACCAGATTATTTCAAAGTTAGATTGATGTAAGGTATATTTATAATCTTAATAATTGTGAAAACAGTAATTCCATGAGAGAGTTTTAGTACCATTTTTAATTTTTCCTATAAAGAATATCTAAATTATACTTATTATTTATCATTCTCTGTATAATGTTTCAAGTAAATTAAAAGATTATTCGTTTTTTAGTAAACATTACAAAAAAAAGGGATGGGGGGGGTGGGGGGGGGGGGGGGTGGGGGGGGGGGGGGGTGGGGGGGGGGGGGGGTGGGGGGGGGGGGGGGTGGGGGGGGGGGGGGGTGGGGGGGGGGGTCATAAGTAAAGATTCTTGTGAAGTTGAAAAAATAATTGAAAAAGTTTCTTTTATACGCTACTTTGCGCTTCATTTAGGGTTACAATTAAGAAAGTCGCTTTCTAAAAATCCACGATGGCTAGAAAAATTCCTTCGCCTGGTGAATGTCATTTATGAGGACGGCGACAAATTGATTCACATTTCCAGCACATCAGTTTTCTTGGAAGGTTCGCTAAAATGAAAACAGGTACGGTAGATAAAAATTACTGAAATTCAGCAAGCTGGCATAACCACTTGCTATATAACATGTAGCTGAGCAAAGGTAGGTGAGTGTGGCAGCTGCATGTCTTACATGATATTCGGGGCTCTGACTCCATAATTCCCATGGGCCAAGGGCTGCGTGCCAGCTCCAGGGCCGCGTAGCTATTTATTTCGCCCCCTCTAGATGGCAAAACTTTGTTCCTTCTATTATAACGGAAACATCAAGTTTATATTGCAACAGACTACAATAATATTTTTAACCATCAATATTAGGTAACGATTAATTTAGAATAATTACATATGTTTATCCTCTAAGTATAATCTATGTGCTATTCAAACTAATCAATCACTAAATCACATTTATGCTTTTGATAATATTGCAAACTAGAGAGTTGAACCTACGCAAAAAAATCTACTCTTTTCATAAAGTAATCACTGAGGAATATTTATCTTTTAACTTTTTCCTCCAATAAACATGTTGTGTCCAATGCCCTTTAAATAATCAATTCCTAAAAACCATATAAACCCGATTGGTAAATTATGAAAATAATTATGATCACAAAAGCTTGACACTCTACTCTGCCAGAAGTATATATAATAGTGAAAATAGCTAAAATTTGGTCCTTCTAAAATAAAATAAAAACTGGAGTAAATAAAAAACTCTTTTTAAATATAAAAATTTTGCAGAGATACAATACCGAGCATGAGTGTGCTTTCAATTAATTTATTTTCAACTTCAATCTGCTGCTTTTTATATAAACCGTAAACTGAAACAGTAAGAATACACATATTATACGTATAGAACAAATATTGGAGATAACTTGCACTATCCTTTCGCCAAGACCGGTGGTGACCGAGTGGGAGTTGCAAAATACCGAGCAAATACTTTACAACATATTATGGTTTAAATATGCTACGTGTACGTCATAATATAAATAATAATTTTATTTCCGTAAGACGGCTTTGGAGCCCGTTTGAAGGTTCTTGAAGCCCTAAGTTTTCTCCACCCCGCGCTCAATGGTAATGTGTCGATTTATATAGTATACTAGTAAAGGTGTTGTTTTATCCCCGGTTGTGGCTGCAGAGGCACTGGATCGGTAATGTTTTCAGAGCGGACGCATAGGGATAATTCTTACTTGTTAGTGGTAACGAAACTTTGGTAGTGAATTTTTGGAGCTTTTCAAATAGATATTTATACATTACTTTTTGAATTTTCTCCACTAACATAGCTGGCTGGTCGTAAGTTCCTACGTTTCTTCATCTCTGACTGAAGTTCCCAGGAGAGGAACTCCTTTGCCGTCCAGCTGCTACCTTTTCACATTCATGGGTGGTCCGCAGACACCAGAATCTCCAGGGCTTTTCCTGCTCTTGCTCAAAAAAAACTGGCCTCCCGTGGATGAGATGGGATTATATACCACTCACCCAAAATCTGCATATTTATTTATTTTGTTATTTTTTGGCTACAGTTATTATAGTTTATGTTTTGTTATTTAGTTTTTAATTTTAGTTTAAATGCTATTTAGTATTATTTCTTAGATTTCCATTAGCAGCCCGCCCTTAGTCGATGGATACCGGGTGGAATTGTTTTAAATTATGGCTGTTCCAAATTTTTTTATAACCAGGTGCACCTGAGACACGACAGAAAATTTTGGGGTTAGCTGTAGAAATGAGTTTTTTCTTTTGTCAGGCCAATTGTGTTATTTCGACAGAAAAAATAATGCATTTTTTAAATGGGGGTTATGAGGAAGAGTCAGCCTTTAATTTTTTAAAAATCAGGCAACAAGACCAGCATTCCTACCACATTAGTTAAGGACGGTTCTTAATTCCTATTCTCATAAAGGCATCCAGATAGTTCAGAGTTTCCTATAGCATTTACTTCTAAGACTATTACCGATGCTGAGAAAAGGTATTGCCAGTTTAAAAAGTAAGGTCTACAGTCAACAAGTTTCATTAACATTTGCAACAAAATCTTGCGAATTAATCAAGAATCATAACTCTTTAATGTCGATTTTACGTTACGATAAGCAATTACATGTCTATAATGAAATTTAAAAACAAACACTTCAATAATGCGCTTTTGATTTTCCGAGGTTCTTATCTTGGTTAAAGATGTTACTTTTTCTACTCTGTGTTGCTGGTGAATTTTCTAACAAGTAAATGAATCTGAGCACGCTATCCGCGGGTGTTTCTTTTCCTTCTAGGTTTAGTTCTGATCCGCCATCCCGGTCACCGCCATGGGTGCTCGCTTCCTAATTAATTGTCTACTTTGAGTATGCGAACGGAGATGTGCGGTTTCAGCTTTCAGGTAGTGATAATTAAAAGTTATTATTATTGGTACCTTTTCTCTTTCACGTTCTATTCCAGTCCACTGCTACGGTTGGCGCAAGCATGATTGATATTGTTGTTTCGCTACACTATCCAGTGTCTTATACGTCGAATCGAGTAACTTTGCATTATTGTTTATTGACAAGCCTTATAGCAGAAATTGTCTTTACTATGTGACAATCAGTCTTGCTCCCGTTAACACAGTCTCATAATTGTGAGAGAAACGCATTTGCAATAAAAATCCTTAGATTCTTTGATGACAGGCTATATTGATATTTTTACAAAAATAAATTGTTTCAGACAGAAATGCCACCTCCTCTCATAATAGACATAGTTTAATCTCTGCCAAATCGTTTGCAATTTTCTGAAGCATTTATTTGACATAATATACAATTTTTAACAATTTCAAATATATTTTTAATGAGAATTATGGAAATTTCGATTTTAAAGATACTAAAGTCAGGTAAAACACCATGGAATGAAACTGCGGAACAGTTATTTATTATTAAGGTAACACATTTGTTTTATTAGAGTAGGTTAAAATGATTTGGTGCCTGTTAAATCAATTTTACAACCGTATTGGAACGTGAGTCTGTCCAATAGGTATCATGCTTAAAGCTGGCTGTTACTAACG
The DNA here is from genome assembly GCF_021130785.1 of Homalodisca vitripennis. Lineage (NCBI taxonomy): Eukaryota > Metazoa > Arthropoda > Insecta > Hemiptera > Cicadellidae > Homalodisca > Homalodisca vitripennis. The sequence goes on along the minus strand of NC_060213.1, from coordinate 98,872,511 downwards.
GGTATCTTGATTGTATGCTCTGAAGAACACTATTAAACCTCATTGCACTTTCATGACCATAGTTTTAGTATCGTTAATGAAATATGGGATTTTTCTCATTTTAAAGATATATTTAATACACAGTGAATAATAATATAGTTATTCGTATATTTTTATAGGTTATTGAGAAAATTTCTCAAGTTTTTTTGTGATTCATCGTTTAAATATTCAAAACGTATTCACTTTGCAAAACAAAACAAAAAACCAAAAGACATTTGAAAGCTTATTATGTTTTCTTTATAATTAAATACCTCCCACCACTTTTAGGGTCAACAAAATAAAGGCGTAAACGTATATGAGGTTTAACGCTGTTTTTATGGAGCCAAATTCAAGTCCGTTTTTCTAATACAGCCAGCTCTTCATAAGGCAATATGTCAACGTTTAAGATTTTGATATTCAAAATTAATCCTTTAAGCGATACTTTGCAAAAGAAAAGGATAATACTACTCTGAGATTCAGGAAAATGCGGGTTTTTTTAGTTCTCAGAGTATTTTAAGAAGTCGATATTAGGTGTAGAAGACAGAACTGACTTCATTCACTATTTTACATTTCTTTTATATTGACATACATATTTGTATAACTAAGAAAACAGATGTTTTGTTGTACGTGTACTTGTGAGTTAACCTTGAAACGAACGCAACAGAGTCTCGTCACACATTTCATTTCATCTCGACCGTGTATTATTTATATTCTTACATGCTACGAAATTCTCTACATTCATGTATCAATCTTAATATTTAACGTTATGATTGTGGAATGTGAACAGCAGGTCAAACGCTAAAATTACATAAACTTCTACAATATGAGAAAAACACCACTGTAAATTATAAACTATCACTTAAACAAAACCTCGAAAATTGGTAGCACTCTAGTGAGCGGCCACTACTACGAATGGTGCACAAGGCATTCATTTGTTTGAAAAGATATTTCCAGTGTGCAAAAACCTTTTTCAGGAATTTTAAGAAACCAGACAGATTCTAAAGATCAGGAGCCTCACTTGAGTACTTACCTATTCGAAAATCTGGTCAAAACCTTGGATTCCTTAGACCCTCCGGCCACTGTCTGAGAAGAACCTCCATTTGAACACGAAGTTTTACAGGCTCTCAGAATCTCTCATCAGTATCTCCACATCTTTAGGATCGGTCGTGAGGAGGCTCTACTGGACAAGGAGATTAAAACTTCTCGAGGAACCGAAATTAATTACTCGAAGTACTCCCAGAGGTTCTTACAATCTTCCAGGTATGAGATGTTAATGTCTTACTTCTTGAGATTCTGGGAGAGACTCATTAATATCTGATCTTCATTATATATGTCACCTGGCATATTTGTGAGCACTGACGACATCTATGCCGCGCAAATATGTTTCGATGGTCAATTGACGGAAGTTTTTATCTCTGTATACCATTTTGTGAATTAAATCTCGATTTGCACTAGAAATACCTAATTTTGACCATTCACTCTCCAAAACTGCATAATTCTTTATATCTGCATTCTTTTTCAAGAAACCATACCTGCAGTCCTTTTTCCAGAGACAGTTATTTGAGGAAATAAACACGTAACTTTCAAAGCAAGTTGGAGAAAGAATCTGTAATAGTTCTAAAACATAAATCAGGACAGCATTTCAAAAATTTAAATGTTAATCATTATCAATCGTATCAGTTTAACATTAATATAATCGGTTATTAACATTTATCTTTACTTATTATGGGGATATGTTGACATAACAGACATATGAAGGAGTATAACAGTCCTTAATGGACTAAAATACTTAAATTGGACTAAATACCAATGGGACAATACTATGGACTTAATACTTTAATGGAGGTATATAGTAGGTACTAGATACCTCAAAATATAGTATACAGGCATAAGAACAATAATCGAATTGCCTTCGTTATATTCCCATAAAAAATTATCAATTTTGTTAGAGGACTCAAAATATGCTTGAAGTATCGTTTGAGTACCCAAAATGACATCCCCATTTTCGTCACTGGTTTTTTTTTATTTCAGTCTCTGTATGACACGTGCTACCTCTTCGTCACAATATACAGAAGCTACTGATGCAACAGGTACCCTAGTGTCTCCTCAGTGAGACTGAGTATTCTAAATCACGAATTCGTAAAAGCAATGGTTTGAAAAGTATTTATTGAACTCACTTGCCACTTTTAATTTATCTTCTACAATTTCATAATTTATTTATATTGCAATAGATGTGGAACACGTGTTGGAACCTCCATCTCGAGAGAGTTTATTAGTTATTTTCCAATTCGTTTGAAAAAATTCTCACAGCTAGCCAAGGCTCATTGATGTCATGGGCTTTAGCAGCTCTTATGGCCTTCTTATAGATTCTTCTATACCTTCTAAAAACATTTTTAAATAATAATTTTGAGTATTAATGAACACTTTTAGAACCAATTGGAGCCTTTCTCGAGATACAAGAATTCCTTTACTTATCCATGAATCGTGCAGCTTGTTATTGTTTTCTTTTATTGTTTTATCGAGTGAGCATGGCGACATCCAGATAGTGACTAAAAGTATCACTAAATGACTCTGGTAACCTGTCGTCGACATTTCTACATCCGGTTTTTAAACATATATTCAGTTAGCAATTGGTTTGGGAAGTAATTGCCCTAGTAATTTTGAATTATGATTTTGATTTTCTAGTTTGCATCTATGAATCACAACATCCTGTGCAAAATGATTAGAAATCAAAGAACCCAATACAGAGACTGCTGTTTTAGGAATGGTGGTGATCATATTGTCGATGGCAGTACGCGTATTGGCTTTCACTCCCTGTTGGCGAAGCACGGACCAATTTAGATTGAAGGAATTTAGAAAATCGTGAAGCCGCTGGGTAAGGGGGTCGATGTGATCCAAAACATTAATGTTTAAATCGCCGATTAATACGACCTTCGTTGATTTAGAAGTTATACCAATCATAAGGTGTTACAATCTCTCGAAAAAAAAATCTCTAGAGCCATTTGGGGATCTATACAACCCAATGATAGTTATTCTTTCAGATGAGTTTGAGAGACAAGATTGTGATGCTTCCAGTTTCAAAATTCATGTCCCGGATTGTTTTTAATCTTAAACACTTCGAATTTTGAGGAATTTTAATCGCCACACCACCCCCTTTACAGCTGGTTCGAAAGAAATGTTTAGGCAATTCAAAATTTGGAGTTTTGAAAAGTTGTATTGAATGGGATATGAAACCTGTGTTCTGAGACTATAAACACATCGGGATTAAGCTCTTCACACATGATTGCATAGCCTTCTTGGTTGCATATTTGGGTGTTTTGGGTGAATCAATTTTATTGTTTTAGATGCCAATTTTTAATTTTTATTGTTTTGAGTTTTTAATGTTAATATTGCGTTTTGGAGCTGGAAAGACATCCCTAGGTCGGCTTCACACATGTTTAATCAGAGCAGTTTTATTAAATAAGAGAGCCTTCTTTTGGACAGTCTATGTCTGGTGTAGTTGACACTCTGGCTGCCTCCGCATACGAGACAAGCTGGAACCTTGGAAAACCGTTGAGAGACAGCAGCCAGCTCCCCGGGGATAGCAGCAAGTGGCATCATGACGGCTGGAGGGACGGCGGTCACTAGAGTATCTTCTCGGATTCTGGAGGTACAAGTCTCAGCAGAGCGAGGCTCTCCACAATCATTCCAGGTAGCCGTTTTGTCAGCATATGAGAGGTGCAGGCTGTGCCTTGCGAAATGCCTGCGACCGACCCTATTAAAGTTTTAGGACCTTGATGTTGTGTCGGGTTGCTAGTTCTTCAATGTTGGTATTTACGAGCACGGCTCATGGCTCATGGTCCGGCTCCAAATTGTGTCGATTTGGAAGAGTGGCAAGAAACGATGTCATTGTTGATTGGTCTGGCCGCGATGTAAGTCTCCAGTGCATCTGTAGCAGAAAAATTAATGTAGTTTACTATTGAAAAATATTTTTTTAATGTTAATTTTAGTAAAAAAAAAAACTAACAACTGTTTTCCAGCGTAGACAAAATAGGTCTTGTAATGTAAATGAAATTTCCGAAAAAGTTTCCACAGCTTTAATGTTAATTTTGCTTTACGGCCAGCATAAGAACACAAGACTGCGAGTGTTTAAGAGTTCGACGGACAGGCGGAATACAGACCATTATTCAGGTACTAAAAGAAATCCACTTGATGGCAGAAAACAAGTATGTACTTTCAGAAAACCACTAGAAATGTGTTATGTTGTTATTCATAATGTAGGCCTCTTAAATAACGCTCGCATGAACTGTTACACGTGTAATTTCACAGAGGTCACAAATGGATGAGTGTTCTCACTGGAATAATTTATAATTTGTTACAATCAAAAGTAAAACAAAGTTTGTATTTTTTATTCAAATTATAGAAAGAAGGTAGAGCAACTCAACAGTGCTGTACAGAAAGAGTTTCCGGAGAATAGACTTTTCTTTTGTAGATTAAAAATTTGCTTATACCAGTAAAGTTAGTTAATAGACCTACTATCTGATACGCACCATCATACAAAATAATATTTTCTTCTTTGTTAAAAGAAGCTACCACTGAAGTTTGCAACATTTAATAAGCTTGTCCGCACATTTTTTTGCAACATTTTGGATTAAGTATAACATCCTGAAATTGTACGTCAAGACGTTTTGGTGGACGGACATGCACTTATTTGCTAGAAACTAAACCGCCAAACCCCCCTGTTAAAACACACGGACACACCTCTCTATACAACACACCTCTATCTATAATACGACACACACACAAGTCACTATTTAAGACACACAGCTTCTCTCTAACAGATCAAAGGAACGGATTCGGGATGAAACGCTTTGATTATGAGAAATTTAGAAGTGGATTAACTTTAATTTAGCATGTAGTCAGCTTTTTGGATATGACATAAGTAGCAGAGAAAGCATCATTAAGGCCTCAAAGATATGTTAAGAACTACTTCTTGTGTAGATATATGACGTATAATATTAAAAAACTATAATAACGTAATAATGGTATGCACTAAATAAATAAATATCGCACGTTTTTATGAAATATAAATTAAGACTTCACAACTACGCGACAACGTGTAACTAAAAAGTAATATTTCCTTCTCAGCATCGTTCTTTCTAAGAACTCTTTAGTTTTCCATGACCTAACTTTAATACAAATGAATATACAGTTCTGGATTGGGCCAATTTAAAACAAAGAACACCCATAAGGTGACTACTCCGGACATTGGTCCGTCGGGATTCCGGTTAAAAGAATTTGATGGTTTTGTGGATCTCAACCGGCATGTAATACATAAATTGCCTAATTAACTATCATACAAGTTCTTAAAACGGGGGCTCAGATATTCAAACATCACAGGCTCCCTCAGACATTGACAAGGGGTTTTCAGGGGGGGGGTGTAACGAATTGATGGTTTTGAGTTGGAAGGAGAAAAAAAGGAAAAACAAAAAAAAAAAAAAAAAAAAAAAAGAAAAAAGAAAAGGAAAAAAAAAAAAATCTCAATGCATGTAATACTAAACTGCTAATTAACTATATACAGTTTCTGTGACTAAAATGGGCCATTATAACATCACACTCGCCTCGAGTACGACATTGCACAGGAGGTTCAGGTTAACGAATTGATGGTATTTTTGAGTCTCAATGGCAATGTACTATTACTAAACTGGGCTAGATTAACTATATACGAGTTTCTTCTTAAATGGGTCCAGTTTAAACATCAAACAACAGGCTTCCCTCAGACATTGCAAGGGGTTCAGGTTAACGAATTGAATGGTTTTTGAAAAAAAAAGGAAAAAAAAATGAAAAAAAAGAAGAGGGGATCTCACCGCAATGTAAATAACTAAACTGCTAATTAAACTATATGACAGTTCTTAAATTGGGGGCCAGTTTAACATCGACAGGGCTCCACTCAGACGTTCGGACCCAATACCCCTCAGGACAAAATTGCCAAGGAAGGTTCAGGTTTAACGAATTTGAATGGTTTTGTAAAAGAGAGAAAAAAAAGAAATTGAGAAAAAATAAATCTCCAAATGCATGTAATACTAAACTGCTGAAATAACTTATAATACAGTTTCTTAATGGGCCAGTTAACGACCATGCACAAGGGCTCTATTCGTTCGCGAGTCCGTTGAACCATTGCAAGGGGTTTTCAAGGGGAGGGGTTGAACGAATTGATGGGTGTTTTGAAGGAATGGAAAAGAAAAAAAAAAAAATAAAAGAAATCTCAATGCATGTAATATACTAAACTGCTAATTAACTCATATACATTCTTAATGGGCAGTTAACAATCACAGCTCCCTCAAACATTGCTAGGGTTCAGTTAACAATTATTGGCTTGGATCTCAATGCATGTATTACGAAACTGGAGATTATCGAATGAATACAGTTCGTTAATGGGCCAGTGTTAACATCAGCAGGCTCCCTCAGGACATTGCAAGGGTGTTCAGGTTAAGCGAATTGAAATTGGTTTTTGATCTCAATGCATGTAATACTAAACGGATAATTATAACTATATACAGTTTAATATTCAAATTAATATATATTAGTAAAGTAGATCCTTATTTAAATCTCAGGCCGACAAATAGGGCTAAGAAGTCCCCACTCTAACACTATAGCCAGGCGGGACCATACGGCTTTAAAAGGTGACCCTAGACCCACCAAGCCAGTGGGCCGGCCACAGGCCGGACAGCTACCAAGGACCAGGATTAGCTCAGAGGCGGTCACCCAACCACTAAAATAGAAGACCGATTGATTGGTTCGAGTAAGGCTCTCTGCGCCAAAATCCCAAGCCAGAAGCCAACGCTCGACTGTTGCCTTGATCCGTGGTTTATCTCCGAGCGATACGACCGTTTCTGCCCGCTTACACAACGCCATTGGTAATTATATTACCGATTATTATTGAAATTTTTTTGAATATTAAGGACACGGAATATTTGTTAAGTACAACCTCAACTGTGTCCCCTGAACCTTAGTAATCTATAGCGATTTCTTCTTGACACTGAGGTCCATAAAACTGCTATAACAACTCAATTAAAAGGCTGTTAATAACAGAATAATTTCAATGTCAACTGTGCAGAAACCACATCTTTAGTCTAAATCAGTGGCTAATCTACCAAAGACTATTCCATACACCACCTTCCTTCTTAAGAAAAGGTTCAAAATTCTTTCTGGGCTCGTTTATAGCCTTCAAGTTGGAAAACTGCACTGGGTACAACACAAAACTGGAATATTCACATTTCACTTATATATGGGCAACACCTAACTGTTATTGTCCACGAGTGGTATAAAGTACACGCTGTACGGCCTTAACCACAAAACCGCAAACGTTTCAGATACTCGAGTGTTCAAGTAGTAGATATAATTAGGCGTTATATGTCTACTAAAGAGGATGACTGTTTTTGGTAGTTTTGTAAAGGCTCTCCCTTAAGTTGCTAAGGGCTTGTACATAAGAGGCATAAAAACCACTCCCCTAAAAACCCCGCCTTTGACTAGATTCTGGTACATCAGCTGTCCCCCCTTGCTTTCCCGCGGTGAGACAAGACTCAGATGCGAGATGCCTTTAATCTTTCCTCAAAGATCCCTAGCAGAAAGAGGACCCTAACCCGCACCGCGCCCAAGCTTAAAACTTATCCTCAATATTCTTGCGGCTCAACTCCCCGGCGATCGTACAAACCGTATAGGCTCCTTTTGTATTTCAGAACAAAGCGCTCCTAGTGAGCAATATTTTCTCACGCTGCGTTCTTATTCCGTAAGCATAATAAGCTGGCGGGATAACGTCGATACGGATCTTAGGGGATGTATTTTCAACAAACCATATATACATCAGATTATGGAAATACTTTTGTATATCTGAAATATTTATAATAAGTGTACATTGATTTTTATGATTGAATCACATTCTTGCGATAATAGCCGAAATCGATTCTCTGTTACGTTGAACTTTAGCCTCTCCTTCGACTCACCTGTAGACGGTAGAATTATGTCCAGTCATGTGATTGTAACATTTAATTTATTGAAGAAAATGGATTTCCACAACGACCAAGTATTGTCAAATATTTTAATTGTCTAAGCAGTTTTTTTTTTTTTCGACAGATACACTGGAATAACTCGTGATTAACATTTTAGTTTTTTCCAAGGATATGAGTGAGCGCCTCAGATTAGACGAAACGGTAATTGACATCGAGGACCCGTGATAGTTGCTGGCGGGCTTCCCATACTTGGGCAGATCAGAGTTTAAAGAGTTCGGCGCGCTATACTCTTGCCGTTTTTTGTCGCTGTCCGCCTGTGCAAAAGTAGGAGAAACATTTAATGAATTAGTAGTCAACTCTCAGACTGGAGAAAGGGAACCACTTAAAAACCTACCCTGGTGACGTAACGGTGTAAGATGAATTGCACAAACCCAGAAGACAACAGGAAGGATAACTTGGATAAGTCATGATTTATATTCAGTTGTAAACTAGAAAAAAACACAGAGTGCAATAAAAGCTTAACATTAATCCCTAAAGAAGTGCGTGGATCAGGCTGACAATATGATGCAGAACAAATTATAAAACTAGATAAACAAAGTAGAGGACACTGGAATAGCATGTGGAAGGAAATTGGAGCAATTCTCTTAGTAAGTAATATACAGAGCAAATACACGGTGTTCAGGTGCAGTGCAAATATCACGGTTTCAGTGCAGGCTAAAGAAGGATTTTCGGTCGGGATCGTTCAGTGTTGGGTTTTGGAAGCCGCCAGCATGAAGGTGTAACAGTAATATCCATGATAAGATGCCTCGTTCATTATATTGAGGAGGAAAGAGTAAGGCCCCCCCGGCACGCCATTAACGTCCCCTAGCCGCCTTAGATTCGTCAATTGTTTTTTTTCAAAAAAACAAAAAAAAAACGAGATGCGACTAAGAAGAAGTGAAGAAAACGCTGAATAAAAAAGAAAACCTCTCTAACTGACTGAAATTATTGGATTTGAGCCAACTGAACCAGGGTAGGTCGTAACATCAACGAAGGCGCTAATACGAGCTGAGAAAATGAGGGCTTCTCGGATCTCTGGTATCTCTAGGTACGATGAGGAAAGATATGTTTTCTTAGAGAAGGAAGACGAGCGCGGGGTGGGGGAGGCTGAGAGAGAGGGGGGCGGGTGGGCGGGGTTTAAAAATTATCCTGTAAGATGCAAATCTTTTCCTTTTTTCCATCAGAGTATTAAGAGTAATAAAAGAAAAACCAATTTTGGCTGTAATGCTTTATTGCTTTTTTTTAAATTATACGTAAATGACCTGAATATTTTACAATAAAATTTCATGCAAAAAAAAAACCGTCAAACTGTAGAAAAAGAATTATTTTTAGCTGGTTTTTCAAATTACTGAAGTTTTCCCTAGTCTATGACATCTGATCTGAAGTCTGAAAAAACTAATGTTATCGAAAATAATGGATTTATGACCTTGGGATGAGGCTAATTGTATACTTAAACAATCAAAATATTTAAGGATATATTAGCTGGTTTTATTACTGGAAGTATCTAAAGCTGTATGACATCTGTAATGCAAAATCCTGAAAAAATAATGTTATCCGGAAAATAAGGATTAACTTGGAGTGAGGCTAAATTATATTAAATCAAAATAAGATAATTTACTGTTATTACTGAAGTTTCTAGCTATGACATCTGTCTGAGTCTAAAAAATAATGTTATCAAAATATGGGATAACACGTGATGAGGCTAATTTTATATTAAATAAAAAATTACTCTCGATTATTACCATAAAAAACTATATTGAATACTTTTGAGAGCTGGAGGTGTTAAACTGATATACGTAACAGATATCCATTTAAAAAACGGACTAAGTTTGTTTTCAATCATTAAATGTAACTCAGACTGCAGCCGACCCCGCGGATTCGATTCATTGTTAGTTAGTATTTCAGCATTTATTCCAGACCAAAAAGTTGTGAAAACTTAATTAGCAAATTTTAATAGATTTTTGAGTAACCCGATAGATCACTTTTGATTAAATGACTTATTAAAGAGTTAACAATAAATAGAAAAAATACTAAAAATAAAATGGAATTAAAATATAGGTTTTTTCAAATCCCACATTTGGTAAAACAAAAATCCGTATTTCAACACCACTGCTGATCAACCTTGAATTCTTTTTTTTACTTGGGAGGTGTAAATGTCCAAGTTTTATTTGGATAAATTAGAGTGCAGCAAATTATATGGGTATGAGACAAAACTGATGACAGCAAACGGCTTAGAGTGTTTTATAGGTCACATAAAGCCTACTTGTAGTATCAGATGTTGTCACATGAGTAACAACGGTAATGATATATACATAGTTTTTTAACGAAGAGTGGCCAGCAAAGGGACCGCGTAGTCCTGGATGCGTCTGTGAGAGCCACCCCCAAATATGTTGGCATTATACGGACCATGATCGCCGTGGTCCGGGTGACCGTAACTTTCGTGTGGGGCAGGGTAGTCCGTCAGTCGTGGGGTGGGGGAAGGTGGATCAGAGTCCTCCCAAGTGCTCTTCCCGGCTCACCCCTTATTCCTTTTTATTTTCCCATTCCCACTCCACTTACTTTCCCTCTCTTCCTTGCTACATCCGATTTTTTATCCGTCCTCCTCCCTCCCTTCTCTCCCGCCCCCCCATCGCTTAGTCTCGCTCTTCCTCCGCCAGTTCCACCACCTTTCCCCCCCCCCCCCCCCCCCCCCGCTTTTCTTCCTTCCCCGTTTCTTTTCCTTTCTCCCCACCCCTCGATCTTCTTTTCTTCTGCTCTTCACTTCTTCCCCCCCCTCCCCCACTCCTTTACTCCCTCCTTCCTCCCCCGCCAAACACGAGAGTGGTAACGCTAGGCCCTAACAACCTGTCAACGAAGAGTCTGTAAGGACCCCCACGGCAACCGGCCCAATGCCCTCAGCTGCTGAACACGTCACGCGGACTACGAACACCAAAGTCATAAGCGGGCTATAGGTGGAGGTCCCGGCGCTGACTAGCCTCGTACCCCGCTCCCCTCAGGTCCGCGCCTCCCCCTATGCCGCGCGCTCCCAGCAACTGGATTAACACAATAAGGCCTGAAAAAAGAAAAAAAAAAAAACAGCAGCTTGGTAAACACGAAGACTGGATCTTATGTATTTATTGCTAAACAACACTGGACGGTCTAGGTCCTGCTGTTGATATAAATTCTTTCAATATTTTGCTAAATCAATAATAGTATAGTAGAAGTCAAGATCCAAGTATATAAAGAAAATATTAAAGTTATTTAAACTAACTACGGATGAATAATTATATCTGTAGTCAAAAATTAAAGAAGAAAACCATTTATATCTATTTAACATATAGTCAAAAACGCATCGCTGAAAAGAACTCTGAAGAATCAAACTGTTGGAAAGAATGCTTAGTAATGAAAATAGAAATCAACAAAGGATATTTTAATTTATAAGAAAAAAGAATCTAGACAGTGGTTGTAAATAGTAAATAATGAAAAAAAAAAAAAAAAAAAAAAAAACAACATGGAGAATTTGTTAAAAATGAAACGTACTAAAACGAGTTGACGGATGAAAAGCGTAAACAAACGTTAAATCCAATGTTAGAAATGCACACAATCTAAAGTGAGTGTAGTGAACAGAAAAACTTGTGGCAAACGATATAAATATATAGTATATATATATATATATAATATATATATATATGATATATATATATATATGATATTAGTTAAGCTAATTATAATATAGCTAAAGAATATGTTATATATATATATATATATATATATAATATTATATATATATGAAATATATATATATATATATAGTAAATAAAATATATATAAGATCTTTAAATGTTTTAAAACAATAATTGGACTAAATACAAAAATTATACCAACTGCAAGACAATAATGGGCTTGCTCCATAACAATTATCTCTAAAAGAAAAGGTACGAGCTTTTTTTCCCCCTTGATCCAGTTTGTAAATATTAAATAAAACCTTGCAAATTTTTTGAGTTTCATTGTATTATATTCGTTTTTTGGATTTCCCCACTAGACTTTTCGTAACAGATTATTTGTATAACATTCCGGGTAAACGTGCACTAAATATTCTTGTTTGTCGTGAATGGGAGTTAAATAACTTAACTTCATTTTTTTTTTATTGTATGTCTTTTTTTTTTTTTTTGCTTTTTTCTCTTTCTCTCCTCAGTGGTTGACATTTTCGTGGCTTAGAAATTTTTTCTAAAATAAAAATAAGAGAGCCTTGAATCAAGGCATTGAGCGCCGCAATGAAGGCACTTATAAATGATTTCTATCCAAAGCAAGTAAAGAACCTTAGATTTTATTGTCTAATTTATCGAAGTGTTTGTACATAGATTTAAAGCTGAGTTATTTGTGGATAAAATAAAATCAGCCTCTATAAGTTAAAAATGGAGACATCTGGCTGGTTGTTAATTTTTCTTTTAAAAGTTATCGAAATGATGACTTAGTGAATAATGTAACATGAATGATTACTGTAAATACCGTATGAATAAAAGTTATCCTTTGTTTGAGATGTCAAATAAATGTTATCGATCAAATCTATACATTCAAACTACATTTAAAATCTAATTTAATTTCAGGGGGAAACATACGAGAACACTAACACTTGTACCATATAAATCAATTTCTTTAAAAAACGGCTAAATATTTGTTATTCTCTAAACTCCTCAGCTGCAGCAACTACGAAAGTGAGGTTATTTTTCAACCTATTTCCTGTTGGCATACCAACTAACTCGGGAAAATGCTTAAATTTAAATGTACTCCGTGATGTTTCTGAATTTAAAAATCATAATGTTCGTTACCAGCAGCAGATTATTCCTAAAAATAAATATAGTTACTTTTAATACTGCTAAACGAGTACCTAGTACTATTTCTATCCGTAAAAAGTAACCTGTAACCAGGTACTTCCCCATTTTGCGACTGAACTTGTAGCCTACTCCTAGGATGATTACGAATTTATACGCCCGTACAAAGCAGAACGTTTAGAAAAAAAAATAGCAGTATAATCCCGACAGTTATCAGTTTCTGTCCACAATATTGAGTAATGTTTGCCCAGCTCTGAGCAGATTCTGTGAACTGTGTTAGTTTTTGTTGTTATGTTCGCTGTAAACTACAAGAATGGAGGCAACTATCGCCTCTGGGCGTCGACTTTTTAGACTGGAACGATTTACCCTTAAAACGGAGGAGCAGAGTTGCCGAGGTGTCAGTAAAAACTCCCCCTGAAAAGGGAATAGAAAGGGTTCACGGCTCGGCGACTTTTAAGTTTAAGTCGGTAAGAATTGTATAGGGACATCCGCAAGTGCCGACCTATACAAGTCCCATGCTAAATAAATTTTTATTTGGCAACGTGGGTGAGAAGCAGTACCTTATGAATATCTATTATGTGAAATACCAAATGCAGTTGTTGCAATTGCAGGTTTTGAAGAAGTTGACGACAGTGGGATATGATTGATTGGATACAGTGAAAACAAATATAATTCTTTAAATAAAATATTAGATTTTTGGGAATGATTTCTGGACGAAGGAACTCTTTGATCACGAGTGCGAAATATGATGACTGGAGCGATTATTTGTGACCAGGTGTCTGTGTTAAGCTGGGACATAGTACCTCAGGTAAATAGGCTCTGGGGGGGTGGGGCGTGGCGTTAAATCTAGCAAAATTTTTGTTCCCCTAAATGTTTTTTAAAAAAACGTCGCGGGACGATGCCCCTGCTAGCAGGCCTAATAAACGATCATCATTTTGCAATATATGTTGGCTGGTAAGTAGACTTTTTGGGGAAGTCTGGTCCCAAAAAGAAGAATGGTAAGCCGCGGTTACCTTAGACTTCCAAAACGGGGCTGTCATAATAATTGGAAAAATTTTGAGATTAGCCCACCCCACCCCCCCACCACCCCAGAGTGTCGTGTAGGGAACTTTTCACAACCGACCCCCTTTTGTCTGATTTTGGACGCCCGCGCCTATATAATGTTTTTCCCTTGAATTCATGGCAAGAACGGTCATCAATGATGAAAACTATGAGGGAGGTGACAACTTTCCGAACCTCATCAACAACAGCAAACTGACATTAGCGCAGACATATAATCACAAGCAGTTGTAAGATTTAAATCAAACAGGCTCACACTGAAGAAAATCTAAATTATACCCTGATTAAATTGAATAAAATTAGTGGCGATTGGTGGTGGCGATACGATGTAAAAATAGTTTATAGTAACACTGAATTAAATGCTATAGAAGGTGGTATGATTAAAGGGGTGTGTCAAGAAACGTGGTTTAATGGCTCCTCACGTGGGGCGGAAGGGGGGGGGGGGGGGAGGTGTTAGCACCCCCCTAAACTAACTGCGCACGGTTTTTTTGAATAAGCATGGGGATAATGCGCACAGGTCTGCAATGACCCGTTCAGGCCTCTCTCCTCTCGCCACTCCTTCGTCAATGAATGTCTTGACACGACCAAAACTTTCAAAAAGAAAAGAGAAAAAAAAAAAAAAAAAAAGAAAACAAAAAAAAAAAAAAGAAAAAAAAAAAAAAAAAAAAAAAAAAAAAAAAAAAAAAAAAAAAAACAAAAAAAAGGAAAAATAAAGCAATGTTGCAATATTATTAACATTCCCGTTCCGCCTTCTACAAACGTATTCATGTGGATGTAAGACATATGTTCCGCCAGCGCCATTAAGGTGCACCCCGAATGATAATCAATGCATTTCACAAACCAAAAAGGCTCGATAATTTAGGCGTTTCTCTGGATTCCGCGCACACGCCTCCTCAACAACCCCATCAATCTGTCTACCAGTTCACTACTGTGACGTTAATGGTATATTAACAAGCGTCTACCCTCCTTATCCATTGAAGGTTACACTGGCACAGCTTCCCATCGTGAAGGCCGGAGGTTCCTCACCGACATTATAACGTTATGTGGATGATATCATCACTGGTGCTAATAGTGTTGAAGAAGCACTAGAGCTAACCTTAACCCAACGTTTGAAGCTAGGAGGCTTCGAACTCAGGAAATGGCTTTTCAACCCTCCTAAACTTTTACAGGGTCTTCCTGAAGATCACTGTGAGAAATCCAGCCTTTCTTCAGTAATCAGCTTGAAACCCCTCTTCTCTGTATTTGGCCTTCATGTTGGTCCTCTCAAAGTAATTTGGGTCAATTACAACATATGCCTTCCTTCTCTGAGACCCCTGATAAGCGTAAAGTGCAAAAGCCTTATTGCCAAGATCTATGACCCTTGTGGCATCCCTCTCCCACATTAAAAGAACTAAATGTTTTTATGCAGTTGCTTGGGGGGTGGGGGGGGGGGGGGGTGGGGGGGGGGGGGGGTGGGGGGGGGGGGGGGTGGGGGGGGGGGGGGGTGGGGGGGGGGGGGGGTGGGGGGGGGGGGATTTATAACATTGTTTGTCGATTTTCAAGGACCAACCTATGTTGTATCCAAAGATATTAAGATCGATCCTGTCAAAAAAACGTTTTTCCTATCGGACAGGCATAAAAAAAAAGTTTTAAATATCGATGTAACGAGTTGCTACTTGCTGTCATTGTTACTTTACTTTCCGTGTCATAGGGTATTTCCGAATTTTAGTTAGCGTTAAACGTTGTGGTCGCTATTAAGAAAATACATACATAAGGTAAGTACCAAGTCCCTTCTTAGTATAAAAAAAAGGAACTGTACATTAAAGATAATCTACTTGCAAACTAAGTTATTTTGCAAATCCCATAGTAGCGCTTCCTGGTTTTACCCCAATTAAATACATAAAAATGGGTTGAAAAAAGTCTAATTTACTCATAAAGGAGACTACTTTCTCTGTCATTATGATTACTTCCATATCCAGGATATTATTGGTTTCCATATAAGTAGTGTTTACAATTTTTGACCTGATCACTAAAAGATAGATATAATGTTGCCTTGAAATTCTTCTTTAGGACAGCAATGTCTACTTTCCAATCATATATTAATCCTACTTCGTTTCTATATATTCTCAGGTACCGTAGTAGCGTTTAGTATTAATGTCCAGATCAGAGAAACCCAGATATCTAGATTTGTCAAAAAAAGTCCCATCTTCTTCGCATAAAGGCTTATACTTGCTTGGCCTATTTAATCTGTCTTCCGGTCTAACGGTATTTGCGTAATACGTTTTGGCCAGTGAAAAACTAATTCCCTATCTAAAGTATGTCCGGTGCCGGCAGCTGTGGTTTAGGGGCGAAATCACACATGTGAGTGCCAAATATTTTACAGTTATAGATCAGCAAGGAAGTTTTAAAAACACAAATATATTACACTTTTAGCTGTTAAAACTGTTTACTCAGTAAGTGTTTGATATTCCATTGCCACATGGCTTTTTTTTCCTTATTTTAGTGTGTTGAGGCATACAAAGTGTTCCAATTTACCCACAGTAACTGGTGCTTATTGGTGCTCCCACCTACTAAGTTCTGGTATCCTAATAAGAGATGCCATGGGGAATAACACAGGTAGTTGGTATTTCCCAAACCTATTGGGCTTTCGGGAAGACATATATACCAAACCTAATTAAATGACTATATGAATTACTGGCTGTTGATAGTTTTTCATTCTTGTAGTACACTTGTTTTTTTGATTTCGTGTCATAATGAAATTGAAAAATTCTTTATTTTTACAGGACAAAGTTAGGGCCGCATGGCCCGGTTCTTCTTACACTTAACCGGTTGCAATGTAAAATTGAAACATTAAATTAAATATTATCCTAAGAATAATAAACAAAACATATAATAAGAAGTGATAATAAATATAAAGAAATAAATTATCATTTAACACAAAGTGGTGAAATATTAATGTAATATTGTGTAAGCGTGTTATTAATTAAAATTTAAACACATTAATAAATTAACCACACATCTCTATAAATTCTCACACAACATAATATAAATTTATATTTTTTAATATACAAAATAAATTAAAGTATTTTATTGCTAAATGAACTTTTTTCACACAACCAATCTCACATTCGATCACCCTCTGCCAGTGATCACGCCCACAAGCATCTCAGACCGGAAACTGGGCCCCGCTAACCGCTCAAAGTGAAATTAATCATATCTTTCAGTTTTCGCCACAAAACCGGGAACTTCCTATCGATCGGAAGTAATTGTTTGGGGAAGGAAGGGCAGTCCACAACCTACAAGCACCATTACATAGAATAACTCTTATCACAACACTGCAGTCCGGTGTGCTGAGGCATTCCTCCAAAATGTATGAGCTGGCCAGAGCGATGCTGTCTTCTTACACCTCACATGAGGACATCAGATTTAAAGATATTCAAGTGAAAAATATCTTGGAAAAAGACCAAAATTTCAATATTGAATGAACCTAGTTTTAAAAAAATTTTGATGGATCTGCTTGATCTTTTTAATTTTAGAATTATTTGACCCCTGAATATAGTACGGTGTAATGTGCTGCTCCCGTCTCACCATCGTAAACTGTAAACGTAGTACAGTAGTTTTTGGGAGTTCTTTGCAGCTGTCTCACACTCAGCATCTTTTTGGTCAAATCATATGATCACTGGATTACAGTAATTGAAATGTGGAAAGTACCGCACGTGATTAATAGTCAAAAAAAACAGCTGCTAATGTTCTGGTAAAAATCGTTGTAAACGTTTCAGTGAGTGAATAGATGCGATAACTCGTTTTACAAATCTCCGCAACAGCATTCAGTCCACCAAGTCCAAAGTCGATTTATAATATTCCAAACCAAAGATCCTTCTCACCTTGTCGTAGTATGGCAGTGGTGTTTACCCATTTACAGTTAAACGTTTCAAGATAGTATTGAAGTTGGAATTTGAGTATTCGTAAAACGAGAGTGACAACATGAATGATTGGTTTGGTTTTCTGCATGGTTTTAGTCTCAGGCCACGATTTTTGGACCACATAAACGATAACGTTTTGTAATGTTCACTAGTTATTTGATTTTGGTGATAACGATTCATGTAAGTGGAATCATATTTTAAAAGTGTGAATAGATTTGCAGGTCATCAGCATACATGTGAATATGAGCTATGTTAAGTACAGAATGGAAATGTCGTTCACGTACAGTACAAAAATAACAAAAGGGACCAAGAATCGATCCCTGTGGCACCCCACAAGTAACAATTTTCCCAGTTCCGAACATGTCATGTCATCCACTTTTACACACTGCTGCCGTCTCCCTGACAGATAAGATCTCAGCCAAGTTAATACATGACTAGAAAACCCTATATTAGCCTATAGTTTAGCTAGCAATACTTTATGGTTTACGCTGTCGAAAGCTTTTGAGAAATATGAAAAGAGTGAGAATTGTGCCCCTGTCTGTGATCCATAGCAAGCCTAATGTCACCCGTCCACTTTTAAAAGTGCAGTTTCTGTACTGTGGTTGGTCCGAATACAACACAGATTGATAGTCACTAAATATGTTGTTGTAAGATAGATATATCAGTGAATTTGCAGTGCACTATTCTCTCTAGGCCTTATTTAGAATAATGCAGGAAAGAATATTTATCGGCCTATAATCTGAACCATGATGCTGGTGCTGAAATCTTATTAAGAGCAGACTTCCATTGTGATGGGAAAATACCACTCCCTAAGAGTGATGGGAAAAATAAATGTGACTATTGGAAGGACAGGAAATAGAATATTCTTTATGAGGCGTATTGGGATGCCATCGTACCCAACAGCATTACTGGCGAATACGGCGTATAGCACTTTCAACACGTCACCTTGTATCACAGGTTTTAAAAGTAAACTCAGGATAACCACAACTACGGTGAGGTAGGTTTTGAAGATGTTTTAAGTAGTCCCTCCACTTTTTCCTGACTGAAACTTACTTTGACTACAGGATGTAAAAAATTGGTTCAACTCATTCAGAGGTAAGAACTCGCTGTGAAATACGTTGTTTTCCTATTTCAAAGGCTTTAAACCTTAACGCCATAAGTCGCTTGACGACTGTTTCCTATTCTCAAAAAGAACTCCGAGTATATCACAGCCTGGAATTACGCAGAAGTTGTTTAAACCCTGTATCGAATTAAACGGTACTGATCCATAAGTAATCTGGTCATTAGAGCGCCTCGCTCCTTCGATATAAGCTATCGCGATGGGCCATCAGGCTAAGAATATCCTTTCTCATCCATGGCACTGGGTACCTCTTATTTATTTATTCGTTTTTGTCCCATAAGGAGCATGTTTATCATAAACAGATAAAATTTTTTTATTAAAACCATCCACCATGTCATCAACAGAGTCAAGATTCTCTAGGTTATGCCATGGGAACAATAAAATATCGGACATAAATTCAGCCTCATTCATGTTTTTAAAAGTCTCTATACTTGATAAATCTAGTTTTAATCTTAGGTATATTTACTGAATAAACACAATAGATTAGGTCATGTTTTGATATGGCAGGGACTGGAAGCTGCGCATGAAGGACGATATCTTGTGGTTTCCGAAACCACATGAGGGTCAAGAAGTGTGTCAGACTCGGCAGTGTGATTAAGTTGGCTCCAGTGGCAGTATTGTAAGATTACACGAGTCAAACATGGAAGTCAGCTGTCTGTAGTTATAGTGTTGATTATTTCTCATCAAATCAGTGTTGAAATCACCCATGATCAATATACGACTATTCTGTGCATGTGGTGCAAGAGAGCATTTTCAAAATCTGTCATACGTCCAACTCTGGGTGGGCGATAACATACTCCCAGTAGTAGTACATCTGAACCAGACAAAACCAATTTCAATAAACATAAATTCTGACACCAGCCCGAGTACTCAGAAGGCGAAAAAAGAAGCGGTTTAAAATTTAAGCCCTCCCTAATATTACACTGCAACACCTCCGCCATTTTTTTCCTATTCTATCGTTCCGTTGCAAAAACATAACCAGGAAGGAAAACTTCGCTTGACTGAATACTCGACTTAAGCCAGGATTCTGAAATTCCAATTAAATCAAACTGTTGAAGGCCAAAAATTTCTCTAAGCTCATAAACATGCCCTCTCAGCGATTGCGCAATGATATGAGCGGCTTTCAAATGTCTAGGATAGGGAGATAAGGAAAGAGAGAGGACATCAGCTGTGGATGGTGGCGAGGAGGAGTTGGTGAAGGCCGGGGGAGGCGACCGGCGTGGCGAGACTGTGTGGGCCCACTATCCCGGGTCCACAATCAACGGCGCCGTGACATGCCCGCTCCGGACCGCGGCCGCGACACTGACTGACTCACACACACGCACACACACATACAATACTCTAATTCTACGCAATAGGCCTAATACATTAACCAAACACATGCCATGACAATTTCACATAATAACCAGTGAGTGAATGTTTTATCTGCCTGTCAATAACTTTAAATGTAACAAACTGTAGGGATATTAGTTAGGAATTTGATAGAGTAACGTTAGAGCCCTCTAGTGTTTCTTATTATTTTCTTATGATACCCTGAAAATAAGATGTCACTTACTACGGGCCCTATTTAAAAATTTTAACTTACCCCTAAAATACCTAAATACAAAATAATTTTGGGAATGTAGTAAAAACTTTACATTTATAAATAACACCTTAATTGGTCATATAAATATCCCCTAAATTAAATCACTCAATATCTATTCATAAGAAAGTTATAGAGGAGGTGGGACTTCTAAGACACCCGGTAGCCTATATACTGATGTAACGTATAATTATAATTTTATACCAGCTTTATTCGTAAAAAATTCTAAAGAATATATTCACGTACTTTTTACTATAGTAAATACAGATATACTAGTTTAAAAAATACAGAATTGAAAAACATTATTACTGGAAAATATTTTTACTAACATAATTCAGTTTTGATGTAGAAGTTTCAGTTTTATATAATAATGTATAAAATGGTATTATAATTTATATGTTAAGTAATAACATGATTAAAAATAATACTTTCAGTTACTGAATATAACCTCAATTCAATATTGTGAATTATGACACAAGTGCTACTGACAGGAAAATCCTTATAAAATACCAGTAAAATGTTTAAAATATTTCGTTTCAATCAGTGACAGCAGTGCAGTAATCCCGAACATGTAGAAGGCGGGGAGATCTTTCAGCTAGTGACCAACGAGCACGACAATCACCATTCTTCTGCCAGTCATTATAACTTCCTCTTGACGCTTGGCAGCCTCCCCGTCTTATACTGTGACTCAGTCTGTGGAAAGAATCTTGTTTATAAATATTTGTACGCTAGCCATGTTATTTAATCTGAATTTATAACCTAAGGATAACATAAAATGATTTAAATAATAAGGTATGCACTCCATAACTATTTATTTTCTCTTAAAAAAAATCTCTCGTATCAAAATGGTGTGATCTTTTAGTTCTACTTATATCATTGGCTTCTGCCTCTTTATGTTATAAATTACTCAAGAATACAGGCAATTACTAACAGAGTTCATCCATAACCATTATATCGAAGGAGTCGAAAGACAGCATCGACGAAAATCAAAATTGTTTTTACATTATATATAAACTTTTAATAATCTAAGCGAAAGCGTACATAAGAAAACTATTCATGTAAACCGCAGATATTTATGGATATTTTGCGCTCCCATCTCTTCCCTCATCTTTATTGCAGTTCGTTATTTTGTAAAGGGACGTCACAAAACTTGAAATCACTGTACGTTCTTCGGTTGTCCAATGACAGTGGCTAGCCGGCTATCGTACTGCACATAGTCTTATACGAGTCTTTGGCTTTATAGAAATAACGGTTCAATGAACCATAATAAAACACCGTGAAACGGTTTATATACATTACCAAACTTTTATTAAGTAACTGGGAGTGAATAGTTTTAATGTTGGATAGAATAAAAAAGAAGTATATTCTGTGAACGGTCAACATCAGCGGAAGAAGAAAAATGTAATATAAAGGAATGCTAACTTATTAGTTTCGTTCTCCCTCCAGGCCAGGCACGCGGAGCGTTACGTCTGACTCGGATCTTGCATCGGGGGTTCACGGGATCGACTCGGTGTCCATGGGTGGGCTGCCACTTGGAGTTACCGCTATCATCTCACAACCACAGTCACTAGCATCGGGAGTCGGAAACGTGGCTAAAATAAAAACTGTATCTGGCTATTGGAACAAATATAACGAGTTGAAAAATAGGGACAAATCGAGAAAACTTTTGCACTTGTTTGAGAAATACTAATCCCTTGTTTACATTCTGAAGAATGGGAAACGACAGGGGTTACGACAATCTCCTCACTTTTATGCGATACAAAATAAGACCGCTTTTAGACTAGGCCAAGAACGAAAACGACGGACACTACGCCAGAAGCGACAACCCCAACGCTATCCTAAAACTACACCAGGGGTAAGTGCAAGTTGAAAAACATGAGGTATTGCATTTTTGCATCCCACTACAAAGCCTATCAGTCGTAAAACAGTAAAGAAACATTCAAGGAAGAAAACAATATGTACTAAAAATAAATTAATATCATACAAAACATTTCAGCGATGAGGTAATTGCTATTGTTTACCAGCCCCATCTTGTCCTCAGGTGGTGGTGGTGGTGGTGGTGGTGGTGCGTGGTGTGTGGTGTGTGTGTGTGTGTGTGTGGTGTGTGTGTGTGTGTGTGTGTGTGTGTGTGTGTGTGTGTGTGTGTGTGTGTGTGTGTTGCAGGAGAAATCTGCTGGTTCTACTCACGAACTCCTTAGTCAAAGAGACGAATCAGAGACTAAACAGGCAAATCGACGGATGGATTTCAGATCGTTGCCTCAACGAATAAGTTTTCATCGCTGCACTCGCAAAACGCGTTTAATCATCACGAATTTACGAATCACAACAGGTTAACTGATCACTGTGTACTGAGCAAAGTGGGAAATTATTTAGGCCCAGTTTGCATATGATCCTGTTCTCTTTCTTATTAATCTTAATGTCGAAGAAGCTATAAAAAGTTGAAACTTGCAATACTGCATATATCGACTTCGCTCCAACTCAAGACAGATTTCATCGCTTTAAGAAGATAAATAGGCTATAAGAGAATGTAATAATATACTATTTACTGGATATAACAAAACATGTACTAATTAAGCCAAGTCTAAGTTCTAAGACACACAATTTTAGCGCACGTTAAGAACTGGCAGGCAATTAATAATAAACGCTCTTTGAAAAGAATATCAATATGTACTGCGGTTAAATTGCATTTTTATAAAATGTCCAGTAAACTGTATTGTATTGTGTATTGATTAAATATATATGAAATAAAAGTACTAACTCGTGCCCCGATGAAATTTATTTCCGTCCAACGACAAGGATAACAAAACTAGAGGCTATAGATTCAATGGGAATACAGAAATATATCATTAAATTTAATTTAACTACAACAATAATAGCTTTTTTACTACTACACACTAATAATTTCAAGTAAATACGTCTTGGATCCCAATAAGGCATCTAAAGACAATCGATCAATGGAAGTTAATAGAGTTAACAGGATCACAACGTGACTTCATTTCACAAGCGTTCTCATACGATAGTGAAACTGATTTTATAAAATCACATTTCTTAATGAAAAAAATTATTTTTTCAATTATTCATTAACATTTATAAATACACGCTATAAATAAGGCTTTGATTACATTCATAAATGTGGGATAAGAGGTGTAAAAGTATTATTCCTATTGATAATAATTAATTTCAATGTAAAATGTTTGATTATCTTAGGTATTACCGAAAGGAAGATATAATGTTTTAAGTTTATTTCTCTTATATGATAGCCACTTAAAAACCAATAAGGGAATTTTTTAAGCTCGCTATTCTGAATCATTGGCTGGTTCGGAATTAGGCCACCATTCTTTAAACCTTTCTTCGCCTATGGAAATTTAATTGACTTTTACTACATTGTTTTGAAAAATCAATCTCTACCTATTTCAAATGTTTACGATCTGAACCGGAACCTATTTCACTTTCAGGGATTGAGTTTTAATTTAATGGCAACTAAGTTAGTATATTTGTGTCTTAAATAAATAAGGGAATAAATAAGCTATAGAATGGAAACCCCGATTGTTTAATTGCATGTTAACAGCCAATGAATAAAACAAATTTATATTTGTTTGGAGTTAATATACACAAGGTTATCCGCTGTTATTAACATAGCAACATATTATCATTGGACGTTTTAAAATTTTGCGCTTTGTAAAAATATTCTACTTTTTTATACTTCACCCTGATCACATAAAAATCTTTTATTTAGACTTTAATGTTGCTACTAGTTATTTTACTTACCATACGCTTTTTATAACTTTGTAAATAAGACTAAAAATATTACAATCTATGCAATCGAGAGAGAAAGAATTACTTTATAAAGAAAATTCAAAGGAATAGAATTCTATTTACTGTTATTGAATGGTTTTCACTGCCCCTATTTGCAGTTTTCAAACGTTGTTTGATATAATCTACATGTCTTTAAAATTCTATATAATGTTTATTTTATGTTACCGATTAATTACAATTGTTTAATAGTAGGTTTCATAATAGTGTATTTTACGTTACAACGATATATTTTTTCAGGCTTTTATGTTAAAGAAAATGTAAATTCTTATTAAATATATTGAAAGTGATTAGCACTGTAATAACATAAGAAGTGTTAGCATCTACACTTTAGCATGTAATCCAATTATTTTCAAAACGCTGAAAATCGTTCTTTCAGTACGTTATACAAATCCTTTCGATCTGTGAAAAAGTTTCACACCAATTAAACTACCAAGGGGAATTATTCAAACTCCTGATATAGATTTGATATTATTGTTTTAAATTAAATGCTCACCGTATTCAAGAATTTATATCTAAAATATTAGAATATATGTTTATTTTGATATTTTTGTTTGCATTTTGGTTAAATGTATTAAATAACGTGTCATTGAACAAAACGTTTCAGTAAAGCATCTTATGAGTTTATTTGGAGATTTAGCTGTCTATTATCTTGAAGTGGGTTTCAAATTACTTATACAAAACTATATACCGAAAAATATAATTTTATGAGTTCATATTTTCTTGTTTCTAACATAAATGTAATATTTGAAAATCTCAATCTTTTAAATTTGTCATAAACATTAATTTTAAATCAATCTCAAGAACAGCAATTTTTTTAAATATAATAAACCAAACTTCCTTATGTGGAAAGTATCTATTTACTAACTCTAGAGAGAGAATGAAGTAAAAAATCGTTGCCACTTTTATATTATAGTATTGAGTAAGGCAGAACATAGATCTACATGAGCATGGACAGCTGTGAATCGCACCTAACAGATATAGTCTTAAAGGAACATTTTATAAAAAATTTTTTACAAGATTGAAGGCTGCTTGTCAGATGAAACTTATCTCTCTCAGAGAGACTTTCTTCTGTGATATATAAATAACAACCTTTCTTATATAGAAGGAGGTTAAAAGTTGAAATAAACCAGGAACCCCTGAAGAGGCCACTGAAGAGAGATCCCGAGAACCACGATCCCAGACAATATTGAAAAAATTAAATTCGGCTATTGCCAAGTATACAAATTTAATTAAAGTAAATAAAAGTAGTTTGACAGGTATTTGGTTTTCGGATCATATGTTAGTTTGGTTATTAAAACGCATATGTGACAGATACGGCCAAATACAAAATAATTGAATCGTAAAAAGTAAGAGCTCGGTGGTGTAATGGTAGCACATTCACCCGGCAAGTGAGAGATCCGGGTTCGAGACCCCGCGGAGCAAGTACTTTTTATGATTCATTGCTTATTGAAAAAATTATATATATCATAACTATCATGTAACACATAGCTTTTGTGTAAACATGGCAACAATAACAGTCTGTGAAAAGACTTAATTTCAGCACATTCTTATGTTGCACCTCCCTCTATAGCTCACCGAAACCTTTATTGTTTGATCATTGATATATAGAATCTACTTTAAAGAACAAGCATGTGAATATGTTATGTAGCAATATATTTCGAGAATGATTTACATAAATAAGAATTTGTTCCATGATGGTGCATCTGAAACCACGGAGTTTAGCTGGACACAATCATTGTCATTTATTCCCTGTATGATTTTTAGTCAGTCTGTTTACCCGCAGGACATAGACTCGAGAGTTAAATGAGTTATAGATTAGAAATTTTGCATGCAACCTACGCGACACTTAGCGTCACGTACCCACAACTTTTAATATAAACCAATAATTAACCTGACATCTCTAAATATTGCATTTCATGTTATTATAAACTACATCATAAATTTAACTAATTCTTAATCATAAGTTTTTTTCCGTCCGAAATATAAAAGTAAAATACCTTGACTTTTATTTGTTTCTTATTAATACAACTTACAAATACACGTGTCACAACTTGAATTCGTACCTCGTAAGTTAAATAAGGTTATTGCCAACTGTTTACTGGTAACTGTAGACCAAACGACTCATCACAGTTTAATGAGGACGCACTGATGCGGAGTAACAGCAGTCGCCCTTACACAGCGGCTAATTACCGTAGCATATGTAAAGGCTTTACTAAAGTTTATATTGGATAAGAAACTTGTTAATTGTATTTTAGACTTGGAGTTTAGAATGCTTTGCAAAAATGTATACGCTTTACATACAAAACAACAATAGATCAGTATTTTGTAATTAATATAAGTATGACTGACTGATTGTTTCATGAACTGACATGTCTTCATATGCAAAATAGAATTCGTTCAGAGTACATATAAGTCATGGAAATTCGATTGAGTATTATTGAAAATTCACTCAAAAATTACGCTTTACAGACAAAACAACAATAGGAATCTTGGAACAACAATAGGAATCCAGGAAATCTTGCCATAGACTTTCCGTATATCCTCAGTGAAGACTGTTATGCGGCACGTACCTTTTAAAATATTTTAGTGCTACTTAAGCGTTTATAAATTTATAATACAACTTTTCAGATTTCAATTTTTTATAATGCACTAAGTTTGATCACATTAGGTACGCTGTGGTAGCCGGTATAATCAATGGTTATGTTTGAATTAAAAATATAGCCTATCCTTGTAAACTTATAACTTTTTAAAGATGAGTTAAAACATACTTGCTCTATGCTACATTTTAGCTAAGGTATTCTACAATGGATGATTAATTTATTACAGTCTTACAAGTAAAATCAAAGTTTACATTGGGCGAAGGCTACATATCCACGTACTGGACACATACATGAATTACTTACTTGGACACTCACTGTATATGAAGGACAATATTTATTACTTGTATAACAAACGATTTACTGCAACTGCCACTCGTAAGAATTATTAGAAGTGAAGATGAGGCCACCAGAGTAGTCTTAGTGTTGCCAGCGGCTGTGAGACTTGATCTGTTATTGGTTCAGCGGATCGCCGCCCCCACTTCTACTGAGATTGAACCAATCAAAGCTACGTACCACTTTCTTCCCATTGTTAATAAAGAATGTCGTATGGGTATTTTTTATCACTGATATTATTTTAATTACATTCACGTTTATGTTAAGTCCTCGAAGCATCATACATTATTGGAACTATCTTGCCAATAATAACGTATCGTAATTTGTGGTTGTAATAAATTGATATAATACAGAATAAAAAATACATATTTTTTATAAATGAGAGCATTATTAATATCCGAAAAAATAAATGTCAGTGCACATACAATGTGTAAGTTTTTCTTTTCTCGTATTACTACGAATTTAATCTTTTTTATTTACTTTGATAATCGTACCTGTGTTTTGAAACCAATTTAACAATTTCGAGTGATGTATTTATTATGTAAAAAAATCTTTTCATTGAAATATAGTACTCCTTATTTACTTAGTTTTACTATTATTGAGTTTAAATGTTGAAAAGTAAACCAAAATATTAAATGATAAAAATCAAAGTTTATTGTCAATAATTACGTCTCTACAGAATAATAAGAAGAGTAAAGCATAAAAGTTTTATAACATATTAGTCCTGAAAATAGTTAAATAAAATTGATAAGCTGGATTAAAATAATTCTTCTACTTTAAGTCGTTTGTTTTGTTAAATGTTTTTCATATTGAAACTGTGCTAGAAAATACAATTTTAAACAAATATATTTGTTTGTAAATTACCAACCACGTTCTTTGTTAGTAAAATCTCTTATCTGGTTATTATTCCAGTTTTTTTTATTATCACTACGAATCACGAAAATGTGAACTTACCGCTAACCTAGAATTTCTGGAGTAACTTTTTTTATATCCGAACTGCATTATTAACATACAAGTGTGAAGTTTTAAAATGACTTTATTAAGCACCAGCTTTAGATTTTATCACAACAATATACATTGATAGTCATAAAAACATTTTAGGTATTATCAATCACGTATTCTGGCTTTAGTAGAACCTCGGTATTAGTGTCACTGATTCGGTGCTATTTAGCCACCCTCCTAATGTTCCAGTATTTGCAAGTTATACTAGCATACGTCTTAGATTTCATTATAGATATAATCGTTAGATACCTATACCACTTTTTATTTTGAACATACATATTTTTGTTATTTATTAGGAATACTTTACTTCCTAAAATTGATTACTTTTAAAAAATATTGTGATTTTGATGTAGTGTTTTTGTTTTGTTTAAGTGACATACGTTTTTAATTTAATTCACTTAGTTCTTGTAAAATTTTATAAATGGTATAATTCTGTAATTGATTCTATATTATTCATATGTAAAGTTAAAATCCTGTGAAATACAAAAGTCAATAGAAAATTACAGACCAACAACAATGCATAAAAAATCCGAGAATTTGATTAACGATAGGCAAAAAATTTACTGTTGATTTAATTCCATAGTTTCCAAGCTATGCCAAATCCA